>NW_010319686.1:15888-24926 GCF_000700745.2 Antrostomus carolinensis
GATATTTGCAATCATGCTAAAATCTAACTGAACTATTTATGCCCATTAGTGGTTAAGGGAGATGAACACTCCACTGAATCCACTCTAAATTTAGCCTGACTGGGTACTAGTAATCTGCAAAGGGAAGTTTACTGCGAACAGGCACTCATCAGACCAGCTGACGGTTATATCATATTTTCTGGACTAACTTTTCTGAGTGAATTCATCTGACAATTTAGATGACAAGTAATTGGAATGCATTGAAAGAGAAATAGCCCAAAGTTTATGAGAAGTATGTAATACTGCAAACTGACTTTTCTCAGAAAGTCTTTAAAGGAAATTTGTCACTGCTGTCAAAATAAACAGCTATAAACAACAAGAAAAATATTTAATATACTCAAACTAATTCTAGAATGAAATACATGAAATATCATTTTGCATGTTGTTGTTGACAAATCTGTTGATGACGGTACTACAGCCTTTCCTCTGAAGTCAGTGATAATCTGCTGATATAGGAGCCACAAAGATTATTGGCAATAATATTTTGTTTGTAGGTAGACATGCTGCACTGAAGAAGCCTACTGATAATAAAGGTTTATCCCTAACAGAAGGGAACATTTTCTACTAGCAATATTATACATTTTTGAGAAGGTCATTAGTGTAAGAGATTATTTAACAGAACACGATCTTCTCATTTTATAAGAAGTAATAAAATATCTGTCATCTATATTCAGAGAACAACATTCTGCAACCAGACAGTTTTCCAGACAAGGGGACTCATAATGATTATCTATTAGGAGTAAATACTTTAGCTTCCTGGCTTTCAAAGTTTCAACATATTTTCCTTCCCTGAGTTCTCTTAAGTTCTCTCAAGTTAATTCTTGCCAGTCATACTAAGTAACCTGTCTCCTTTATGCTGGTCTGTGTAGATGAAGTCTCTGTAAAGCTGGGGTGCTTGATTCAGCTTTCAGAGACTGAAAAGGTCTTGTAGGAAGAAGAAGAAAAATCACCGCGAGATATAAAGCAGAGTAACCACAGACCCAGAAGGAATGGGGTCAGCTGACCAACAAATGAAGATAGGTTTTCAGACCAAGAAATGCAGGAACAAAATGTCACCTGCCAAATGTGAAGTTGATGTTGATCTCAAAAAGGAAATTAAAACAGAGAGCAAAGGTTTTGTTCCCTCATAAATGAAAGGGGAACAAAATGGAGGAGTGTAGCTATGGTCAGGGTGGAATAGAAGTTAAAAACGGTCTAGATATGGTCCCAAGAGAAAATATGTATTTTGCACCAGTTTTCAATAAATAGAGCAGTCCTGTGATGACAAAGTAGGTTGGTAAATATAGGTGAGGGTACACAATGGGTTTTATCTGAGCTAAGAGGGAAAGAAAACTTAAAGGAAATGAGGCATTTGAGAGCCTTGGATTTTAAAAAAGCTAATACCTGAATCACAAGCAGAAAAAAAAGTGTTTGAAAAAACCCTAGTGAACAGAGTGTAACATTATTTGATTTAAAAATGGTAAATAAAGTAGCTATATTTAGAAAAGGAAGAGTGTGAGGGGAAAAGATCCAAATAACTATTATGGAATTAGCCTGATCTCAATAGCATGCAAAGCAAGGATAAACTTATCAGCCATACCCTCGCCCTCCTTTATTTACCAATTATTCCCCTTTAATGCCTTTATCTTTCTTCTCTGGCCATAAATATCAATGTTTCTGTTTACCTCGATTTACCTATCTGATTCTGAAATCCTTGTGTATACATCCTTTTGAGTTGGCTCTAGTCAAAAGTTGGCACTGCCATTCTGCAGAAACTCTCATCTTCACTGTGATCTCCATTCTCTTTACAGAATTGTTGGTGCTTTAAGAGCTGAAGCGGCAGATGGCTTCAGCCTTGAGCAATTAGTTCCTCACCTTGAGTGAAAAATAAAACAAAGTGGAAAAAAAACCAAGCAAGAACGTGTATGAGACAAGATAAGGATGGTTTCTGTGCTGTAATTAGTGACCAGTCAGAAGTAAAAGAATGGCTCATGAACAGGTGGATTTATGCAATCATGTCAATTGTTTAGGCGCGTGCGTGATAATGGGAAAGGAATCAAAAGTGAAAGAGTGCTGCGTGCTTGGGGAGTGCTCGAGGAAAAAAGGATATATAAACAGTGCAAAGCTTCAATAAAGTGCTGATGTCTGATGCCTGAGCACATCTTGGTGTTGGTCATTTCGGTTTTTTCTTCCCCCGCCACAATTGGTGACCCCGATGTGATCTCCACGTGATCTCAACGTGATCCCGATGTGGGGATAGAAAACCGCGGACCAGAGAGCGGCCAGTAGTGGAGCCCAGCTTTCGAAGAAGGCAACGGCCCATAGAACTGCTCTGCTCTGACAAGGGGAGACAGCCGACTACAGCTGCGCAAGACCTGGATCTACAAGAAGCCAGCATATGACAAAGGGAAGCATCGGACCATAGAGCGGGTTAGATCCGATCTACAAGAAGCAGGTGAGCAGTTGGGAAAAAATTACCCCCCCCCCAGTTATGGGTGCACAAATGTCAGCAGAGGAAAAATCTATATTGACTATTTTAATGTGCATTTTGAAGACAAGAGGAATTAAATATGATGGGACAGCAGTTCGAAAGCTCCTGATATGGTGCAGAAATAACGGCGCACTCTTGGATGCCGATTCTGCTTTCCTAGTGGCTGCTTGGAAAGAGGCAGGAAAGCTCCTTATTGGTGCCACAACTCTGGGTGATCTCCTTGCAACACTGCTGTTAACTACCTGGAGGTTAATTACTGAATTTTTACATCAATTATGAGCGGATCGAACTACCACTGCCTCTGCTAATGCTGCAGTCACAGGTGAGGCTTCCACAAGTCCTTCTGCGCCTCCCCAGGATTTAACTGCTCAAAAGGAAGAGTCAAAAGATCTATGAGACTCCGCTCCACTTATTGATTTTACTTTGTCATGGGACCCCCCACGCCTTCCTCAAATGAACTCAACCTCCACTCTGGACCCTCTAAAACTTTTGAAAAAGATTAAAGATCAGGCAACTCAGTGTTTGTCATTTCTTCATCTGCTGCACAGAATGGCTTTTTTGTTGTTGTTGTTGTTGTTAAGGTCTTTTTTTTTTTTTTTTAGAATTTGCTGTTGTTGAAATAAGGCTGTTCTAGTACAGGCTCATTAATTTTTCTTTCACTCAGAGTTTCATAACACTTGCTTTGAGTATTAGTAGGCACCATATTTCAAGAGTATGAGAAATTAGGAGGCCTGGTTCTAGAGACAGTAGAGGCCTTGCTGCTAAGTCACTATCTGTTCCTCTATTTCTATTTTAAATGAAGATAATACACATTTACAGCTGTAAATTCCCTTAACATCTGCAGTTAAAAGGTACCATTCCTTCTATTAAAAATACTGTTTTAGTTGAAACAATATAGAACCCCATATAGGAAAAGCAGTAAGATTTTTCTGTCTGTTCTAGTATTAACTACATTCATAACAAGGCTTCAGCTGATGTAGCTGTCAGTTAAAAGAAACTGTAGCCCAAACAACATACCTATACAGATGGACAGTCTGGATGTAGACCATTGTTTTTAGAATATCAAAGATATTATATATTACATATGTGCAGTGGAGAAAGACCATGCAATGCTTTAATAAGCTCATAGCTAGAAACACTGGAAAAGAGGCGGCATAAAAATATGATTGCTAAATCTGGGGCAAGATTGTTTCAGTTTATGGAAGACCATAAAATCTCAGGAACATCATGTTAAACCATTACTACTAATCTAAGTTGAATAAAAAAAGGTCATAGTTTTGAACCACTCATATCATGACATGGCATTGGCTTCCTTTATTACAGTCACATTAAAGTAAATTAATATGATGGAATTAGAATGGGCTAGTCATGCTCCCACCTTGAGCTTTAAAAAAACACTCTCAACACCCAAGTGGGTACACCGTGGTGTGTAACGGAAAGGGAGGACAGTGTCTCTAAGACAAATTTGCAAATGTGAACATTTAGTGAATTTTTAGGGGTCAAAGTACTTTGATTTTGTCTGTTTGTGACTAATCCACATGCTCTTGACAGTAATGTCAAGAGAAGATTGAAAGTGCTCAAAGCTATAAAAAGTACTGTACTGAATTAGCTTTAAATGATAACAAATGCTATGGATTTGGATGGTGTCTCTTATAGTAAGTCATATTTGCTGATTTAGAGCAGAGATTTTTACCTATGGCAATGCATTTCTAATATATAAAGAACATTTGACTAGAAAACACTAGTGTAACCCATTTTATTTTCAACTATTTCCTATGTGCAAGTGCTTTCACTGCTTCATATAAGAGAGAAGAATGTAGCATATGCGACTCTGTTGCATACCTGATACTGACCATATTTTTTGACCTAGGGACTGTTTTCAAAACAACAATCTATTCCACTAAAATATATATGTTCTGCTATAAACATAAATGTGAATAGCATGCACACCAACACCAGCATGAGATGCTTGTAGGCATTTTATCATGCTCACATTGGAAATCTTTTCACAGGAAGAGTCACCAATTTACACATAGAGATTTTCTGGAGGAGAAGAGAATTTAAATCTCTGTTTTATAGGAGAGAAACACATGCCATAGATAATTCAGACTTCTGAGTAGTCTTCTCTACTTACAGCTTGACTTAAAAGATAAAAGGACTTTTACTTAATTTAACTAAAAAAGAGTCCACTTGGACTATTTGCATCTTTTTCTATGTACTTTTTGAGTAAAATATTTTGTATTGGCCACAGTATTCCAGATATTCCTTGAGGTATATTAAATATAGGCAATATCTGTAGAACTAATGCATAGGTAAGCAGTTGTAAATTACTTGAACATTCAGCAAATGCACAGAAGCATTCTGAAGCAAAGTTTCCTCTAGAAAATTCTTCTGGGCACAATAGTAATGAACACCCAAAGGACCAAAGAATAGCCATGAGCACTTATGGTGTGCTTCATGGCTTTGCTTACCTAAGTAATTAATATCACATCTTGTTTCATGTTAGCCTTGTAATCCGCAGCATGGAGATGTCCAGGGGGAAGCAGAGTAAGTGGGAAGTGCCATTGCAAGGTCTCAGTCTTTTGCATACTGAAGCCAAAGGGTGTCTAGACGTGTGCATAAATGTACAGAGGTGGGGAAATGGATTGGGGAGTCAGATAACTAGCACCTCTAGAGTGGGAAAAGACTCAAACAGCTAGCCTGAGAGATGCAAGAAAGATGGGAGGACTATTAGCCATGATATCCACTGAACTAATGAAAAGTGTAAGAACAAATCAATCTCAAGCAATAACTTTGAAAGAAGGATTTAATTCTGAAACATTCATAACAATTTTGCTTAGGTGGGCAGAGATCTCTCACCTTTAGGAATCACAGTAAAGTCTGTGGCTTTTTGCATAGGAATAGCTCGCTCTTCAACGTTTAAAACCTTTGTTGAGGGGGCCATGTTTTGCTTCTTCGCCCTTCCCCTCCCTCCCTGCTCTTGACAGACATTTTTATTCTTCCTCAAGGAACATTTCTGTGTTTTACTTGTATGTTTCACATGTGTTCCACAGAGGCTTTAGTTCCACAGCTCCAGTCTGGGGACAGCATCATTTTGAACAGCAGGTAGGGTGGAAGGTCACACAATGGTGTAATTTTCTTTGTGGATGAAGCCAGTTCCTGGCTGACATGTTGACAGATGGCCGTCTTGTTGCACTCAGTCAGAAAGGAACCCATGCCAAACAGACATATGTAAGAAGCTTAGCCTTTCCACTACTTCAAGAAAGTAGCAGATAGGATTTTTTTTTTTTTTTTTTTTTTTTTTTTTGGTGTTCAGGCATTGGCTTAAATATAAAATGAGCTACTTTGTATCTGGGTTAATTTGGAATGTATCCAGAAGTGTCTTTTGAAATTCTAAAAACATTTAAAACCCATTATATATTTTCAATTTATTTCTTATTCACTGTATGCATTTTAGTCCTACTGAAATAAAACCCTTCTAGAAAGGCATTTAGAAGAGCATTTAGCACAAACATAGAAGCTTAACTTCACTGCTTTGTGCCTGACACTGCTAGGAAGAAATAACTTTTTAAGTTTTTGTCTAGCTGCTGTAATGTTAAAAGATTCAAAAAGGTGAGCTCTACTTTGTCATATACCCATGTCATACACATTTGGCCCTTTTAGCTGTTGTCCATGGATTTTTTTTCATTGATTTCTAGCTCAAGGACTTCCAGGTTTTGGCTGCTGGGCCTCACATGACAATTTTGGCAATGTACTACCCCTAAGAAAAGTGACGTTGCTCTTCCTCAGCTCCTAGTGATTGTTGTGGTGTGTTTGCTAACCTGTGGTCCAGAGCTGCTACTGCCTGATGCCTCCTTTGGACTTCCCTTTGTCTCAGCTTCTCAATGGTTGTTGTTCCCTCTCCCTCAAATTCATGAAGTCTTATGGATTTTTACATAGTAAATTGATTTTGAATGCTGTGGGTCAGTGTACCTGAGTACCAAAATATTTCATCTTCTGTTTCAGCACTGTTTAAGAGAACTCCATTTACATGTCTCTTCTTCTGGAAATTTTCATTTTATGGGTAAAACTTTGAGCTTTCTGATTGACAGCATAGACGGAATTTTCATTTTCATTGCTGCAGCAGTTGTTGAATTCCTGTGGTGGAGGTTTTACATGTGATACAAGTACAAAATATAACAATTCACACTGGGGACTCAAAAAAGATCATCTACTCAGAGTTTAACAAGACCACTTGCTATCCTTTTTTTAGTACTGAAAATAAATGACTTGGGGAAACCTTGCCTACAAATGCTCATGTAAAGTCATAGTGAAATTGAAGTAGACACTCAATACACTTCTCATTAAAATTTTTGAGTAACTGGAGATTGAGTATGAAAGATGATTCCTGGGCTTGTTTGTCCCATTGCTCATTAAGAATGCACGGCCTCAGTGTTGACTGCTGAGTACCTGGGATGAAATACAACAGAGCCCTACATTCTCAGGAGTGTAGCAACTATATCCAAAGTACCAACCTCTGCTGTGACACATTACTACATCTCAGCAGCCTCACACCACAGCAGCCCTGTTGTGACTGCCCACTACATGTATTTGCCTGTGGCACTCCATGCTATGTGCAAGATGATGTACTCTTCTTTCACTCAAATTAACTGTTTAACCAGTGGGGAAGCTCCTGCAGGAATACTGGTGGAAGGCAACTTGTCACATTGGTGACTTGCTTGTGTCCTCAAAGGCAGCCTATATGGCCCTGAAGACAAATTACTATGTGGGCTACATTCAACATATAGGGGTATATTGCATCTTTTATCTAAAAATATACTTCAGTTGCATGACCTCATTTTGAGAAACTCTGTCTTGGTCTATGAGGCAGATCAACATCTGAAAAACAAAATTAAAAGATAATAGAAGCAAGAGACAAGAAAGTAAAGAGATCAAAAAACTCTATGCCAACTCCGAGAGGTCTACAGATATAATGTGCTAAACAAAGATGAGAAAAAAGATAGCTTCATCTAAAGCTACCGAATCCAGGCTTTACTGGGGATGTGACAAGCTAGTGCCCTCTGATCTTTATTTCCATGAACCACTCATGCATTCTAGTGTAAAGCTACCATAACAAAATGCTAATTTCATTGTACAAACACAGGTGTCTAGAACCACTTGAAATTTTCAAAGGCATCTGAGTCTTCTTCGTGAGGCTCACAGATATGACAGAGATATAAGGAAGACTGCATCTTTCTAGAGAGGTAGTCAGAGGCTAGGCAATATACCTGAAAATCCTAAAAAGCTAGTACATGCAATGAATACAACTCTCTGGATTAAGACAGCTGGTAAATGTGATACAGGACCCAGAGATGATACAGGACCTCAACTTCTGATTTTTTAGAGGCAGAGCTGGAGGCCAGGTGAGTTATCAGAGGACACGTGAAATTTGCTACACTTATGTGTACAAGTGAACTGAGCCCAACACCTCCCCTGATTATCATGGGAGCTTTTACATGCAGGTCACACATCTACTAGAATATGTTTATACAGAAATGCAGATGTTAGCCTCAAATTGAATCCTACCCTAAATGGTGGAACTATGCTTGGGCAAGACGACCTCCAGAGGTCCCTTCCAACATCAAACATTCTGTGAATCCAGCTGCTCAACATCACTCTTTGGTCTCATTCCAAAGAAGTAGATGTAGACAATTCTCAGGACTGTTGTAAGAACAGGGGATATTTTCAAACCATGTAAATAGAATAGTAGGATTTTGTGGATGAATCAATTATTTTACTGCAAGCCACTTAATAAAAATGCCTATAAGCTCCACGGTCAAGTCAAGATGTATTTTTCATATGTACTGCAGATCTTAGCTGCAATGAACATTACATGGTTAGGAAGCATAAGAGAAACAGTGAATGATAGTTTTTATTGAAGTGGACATCCATGATTTTGAATCATTTAAATGAGACATAAGGGCATTTTGATGTGCTGTTTGACATTTTAAAAAGCTGCTATGCATGCTAAGTTTTAACTATTTCCTTGCTTGTGCCAGTCAGAAGAACATTTCTGAAAGACTCCTCTAGGATTGTCAAGATCGTACTACTTCATTTTTCTTACCTTTTAATTAAGCTTTTACAGTCTGCAAGAATGGTATTCACGGACTTTTCTGGAATAGGGCCTGTCCAAATGTCTGTGGTGATTTGGTTGGTTTCTTTTTCGTACTCACTACAAATTTGTAAAGCTCTTTTAAGTTCTCTCACCACCAGCATTTTTCCAATGGTTTCCACTGCAATCACTGAAGCTGCTCCAGAGATTTACTTGTATAAAAAGTCAGAGAATACTAATTTGAAAGGGATGCAAAAGAAAGGAATATAACGTAGGCTCAGACATACTTCTTTATTGCTAAAATCCCCACTCATAAGACAATACAAAACCAAAAAAAAAGCCATACATTTTCCTCCATGCCACCTCTTTCCATCCTGTTTGGAACAAGATGAGTGATAATTAGGTACCTTTTCCTATGAAAAGTCCTCCCATGCCAGC
>NW_010319687.1:0-2378 GCF_000700745.2 Antrostomus carolinensis
GGGGGGGGCGGGGGAAGAAAAAAAAAGAAAGAGTTGTTCCGCTCTTGGTCCCTACTTTGGTTTATCATCCTTTTTATTTCCTTTATTTAGACTCAACTATGATTTTTAAATAGGCCTTCTTACTTTTAGTAGCTTCCTTACCCCGATGTGATCCATACTGAGAATGTTTTGTTACTGTTGCTGCTGTTTTGTTTCCAAATTTCCTCAAACCTTTTCTTCAAAGGTAAGAGGCAGCACTTGCTTTGACCATCTAGTATGGAAACTTTAAGACAACTTCTTTGAAAGCATTTTAGGCTTTTGGCTGCCACTTTAAGCTTTTTATTTATTTATTTTTTAAAAAAGCTTCTTAATTTTTGTTGCTCTCTCTCTCAAAAAAAAAAAAAAAAAAAGAATACCACATATTATGGTCACTTCACACAAAACAGCTCTTAGTGACATAACATAACTCAGTCCTGAGAGTGTACAGGACCTGGTTCAAAGAGCTGCTTCTCCTGGGCTGTGTGACTCTACAAAGCACTCCTACTTTTGTAGCCACTCTGATCTCTCCCAGCATGTCGTTAAGAGTTGACAACCTGATTAAGCAACTCAACACTGTAATATCAAATACTAAGCTTTTTCAAGTTCAGCCTGGAATTACAAGTTGCGGGGATTCTGTGTTAACTCATCCAATTGGCTCGATGTTGTCTACAGTTCATTGTGATATGCACTATTAATGTAAGCTACTGTTTTCCTTATATAATTTGTCCTTCTACTGGAAACACATCTTGCCGTCTCTGCTAAATGAAGATAAGGATTAGAAAGAGCAGACAGGACTTCCCTGTGGATTGTACTGTCCTCTACAACCTCCTGTTTAGTACTCATTTCCTAGGAAAGAAGCCCAATTGCTTGAATTTTGGCCATGTGACAAGATATGCAAAGGACAAGGCTCACAAAGCGGGTGGAGATGTATCATGCCTATATTGGACAGAGTGAATGCATGCAGAGGAAACCACTATCTTCTGTGACCTGCTAGCAATGAAAGAGAAGGGGCAGAGCAAGAGAGTCAGCACTCAGTGTTGATGGATTAGATGAATCAAGACATCCACGAATTTCAGTCTCTGACAGTTCCTGGTGGGGGAACGGGAACATCTTTGGTAAAATAGTTCTGACTCACAGCAGTGGAACTGTGCTTTGGAGCTAAGCTCACAACTGGTGATATTTATCAAAGACCAAGTGACCCCACTTTGTGGGTCGGCAGTAGAAAACTCTGGGGGAAAACTCACTGCTAATAGAGGAGCTGCAGAACAAGTACTTTGTGACAGTTACTTCTCAGAGTTATCTGAAAAATGCAGAGTCCCCTTCACAGGCAGGTTAGTAGGTACAGCCGCAGCCAGTATTTTCTGGCATGGCGACACTGCTGATCACCCCTTACCACACAGGGCAACGGTCAACACTGGAGATTTTATTAAAAATAAAAGAATCTGGCAGGGCCAATTATTGGAGCAAGTCCCAATCAGACACGCTCAAAGGTAGACCATTTAGATTTGATTCGCTTAGAAGACACGTTGGTGGCTACTGCCTGGCATTAGAAGAACTAAAGGGATAACAGGCTGTTAACACGGAAGAATAATTTTGCTAAGCTATAATTATCAGTAGCAACAAAAATCAACTCCATGGTGCTATAGGAGAACAAATGGACATCACCACAGCCTGCTGTGAAGCCTAGGAAGACACTGACAAGGAGCTGGGGGCGGCTCTGCATGTCTCTCACAGAGAGAGAACACGCAGGATATAGGACTGTCTCCAAAGACCTCAGTGAAGACTTTCATTTCACATGTTCAAGGACCCCATGTGCCACAATTCAGGTTTGCTAAGACAAACCATGAAAGAAAACCTAGACACACTCAGTTAGGTCACTGCTCCCTCCTTTTTTTTAAAGTAATGCTTACCAATACTGAAAAAAGTGCAGAGCAGTTATTTTAAATTAGCAATTCTTCTGAATATAGAATATTTTAAAAGCAATACATCAAAGTAGCATTTTACCAGCTAATTTATACCAGCTTTAAGTCTGATTGATTAGGTTGATTATAATGGTTCCACTGGCTCTTAGACCGGCTGCCCTACTAGCCATTCACCACTAGTAATAACGTCAGTATCAGACCCAGAGAGCTGCTAAACTAACCCAACTGTTAAGTACTGAAAGACTAATAGGTGTATAGTCAGGTCTACCAAAAGAAAACTGTCTAGTTTCCTTGACCTCTACGCTTTGAGTACTTTGCAGCTATAAAAGCATGGGTTACCATAAGTTCTGTCCCTGCTTGGGTGTAGTGGTCTCTGCGGGAAGGTCCGCAGCAAGCACAGACCGGTGAAGCTTGCTCAGTCTGCCGTCGGTGGCTGCG
>NW_010319687.1:2412-25921 GCF_000700745.2 Antrostomus carolinensis
CCCAAATGTATCCATTCACCTTCCTCATTCATCTTTTATTTTTCTAAAAACTAACCTAGCTCCAGTTAAGCATTCATATTCAGCATCTAGGCCAGCAACACGTTTGTCAGGGAAAACTAATCCAGTGTTAGTTTGCTAAAGCTCACAGTAGATGCATTCATAGAAATAAAAAAAGAAAAAGGATTTTTAAAGAAATTACTGCATCATAAAGCACACACATAAAATTAAGAAAAGCATTCCTACTATTTTGAATACATAAAACTAGTTTCACTTTTTAGCTACATACTGACAAAGTACTTTTAGAAGTAAATGAATTATAAATAGGATGCATTGGTATTTCTGAGCACCTTAGACAACAGTCTGACATGAACATAAACCTTTGTTCATTTAAGTCTTTGCTTGTTAAGTTTTAAAAGGAACGTGCTGAAATCTTGCACACTACCTGGGTAAATTACACAGGCAGCACTTGAGAAATCAATACAGCTGGAAGCAAGCTGGTGGACAGGAACATGGCTGGTCAATATTGAGTTCACATAAGAAAATATACCCATCAAGGGCCACTGAACAATAGCATCTCCAGCTCAACAAGTCACCAAGACGCAGACGGCTGGAAAGTTACATGTTTTGATCTGGATGAAGTATCTCACCGTAGGTTTATCCTGTTCCATTCTTCTACAGATGTCAACTCAGACCACTGTCTAAGATAAAATACCACTAGGTGAGAGCTCTCTGATTTAACTCAGTACAGCCTCTCCCATGCAGTAGTGCTGCAGATGGACTCAGGTCAGCCTAGGATGCTTCAAAAGCAAGAAACGATCGGGACTGAAACTGCAACGGGAGTCAGATTACAGCATGCTCTTCTGTCCCAAGAACTATTTCCACATAGAAGTGTTAAGTTTCCCTCTCCACAGACTGATTTTTGTGCATGTCCAAGTTCTGCCTGCAATGCTTTACCAGCCAGGCTTCAAGTCTGCCAGGCAAAATTATAGAGAACTTCAGCTAGTTGTTGCACTTCACCTGTGCGTTGAGCACAAGGTTAAGAGCAGGCTGAGAGGACATGCGCAAGACGGCTGTTTGCCAAAATGGCTTCAATCAGCAAAACTACAGGAATCTAGAAGGTTGTCCAGTTTGATATTACTTCACAGATTAAGCTGGGAGCCTTGCCACCAGTGGAACATTAGCATCTCACTCAGCAGCACACAACTGGCTACTAGTTTAAGAAGTCTGGCACCCTGCACCTCAGCAGGTTCAGAGTAAACCAGAGGGGTTAGTCCAAAATTGACATCAACCTGATTGCTTTTAAGAGAGAGGTGATCATATCCCATGGTCCTAATGTGGAACATTGCAGGCAGTCTCAAGACCTGCAGCAGCAGGAGGGAGATCACCATGAGCATCAGGCTCTCCTGTGTGCAGGCTTCTAGCGCTTAAAGAAGGCTTAAAGCAGAGTATTCCCATGAAAACACTCAGACTAGACACAAACATTCACAAATCCATTCTAACAGACAGACAGCAACAAAGGAAAGACGCACAGAGAAGCAAGCTGATCATACCTCCTGGGCTGTAGTTCTTTTTCAAATCTTCTTTTTTCTGATGGGGAAGGATGAATCTGTAGTCTATACTGTCATGTACCCAGCCTTTCTCAATGAACAAGCCAGGAACCTCATCCGAAAACAGCCAATACCTGTAGGAAATATATATGTTAACAAAGTACCTGTCTCTTCAGGATACAGTTACACACATCCGCCTTTATTTTCATAGAGGGGAGAAGCATCTGTGTGCTTGACTCAATAAAAACTGAGTGCATGTAAATCTTTATATTAGCACAGTTGAGAAACAAGAAAAGCCTTCATTAGAATCCATTCTAAAAGCATTCCTGTGCAATAAACGTGGGGAAAAGAAAAAGGTAACTAGGTTCTTGAGCACCAATACAAGCACTTGAAGCTCTGCTGGCTAGTGGATCATGACCTCCACAGGAAGGTCTCAAAAAGCCAGTATGTAAACCAGTGAAGGGCTGGTTCATTACACTCTACATACATAAAAACCTCACTTTTGCTCCTCCATAGTTCAATACACAGGAAGTCCTCTCAACACTCTCCATATCAATCACTTCTTGGGAGCTGCTATCTGATAAAGCTCCTCTCAGAGAGGAGATCTGTCAGCATGGGATCACTTCCTTGCCTACCTGTTATGATTACGATCGGTGCCAATTGGAGTCCTGCGCATCACCAGCTTTGCTTTGGCAATTCCATCCTGGAAAGTTTTCTCAGCTGCAGCTTTATGCTTCCGGATTCTTTCTTCCTCTGCTTCTTTCTCCATCCTCACTGTTGAAATTAGCACAGAGAACCATTACCTTTCTTTTATTGTATTCAGACATCAATATTCTCTTTCATATTACTACACCATGGGGGTAAAAAAAAAAAAAAAAAAAGTTATTGGTGACTTTGGTTAATATTCTTTTAGTACAGCCATTCATCCTCCATCTTACTTTCCATCCATCATGCTAGAAGATACTCAAGAACTATTAAGAAGTCAAGGCAGAAGATGAACTGGGCTGAGGAAACAGGAGAGTTTGGATAAAAAAAATTGACTGGAGAAATTAGTCCTTATTATTATATCTCATTCTAGATCAACAAAGTGGCATCCATTGCTCTGCAATCCCATTTAACAACTGGGTCAAAGATCTTTAACGACAGCATAATACATGACAAGGACTTCTGCTCCAGCCAACTCCAGTGTTGGGAGCAGTCCATCTGTGACACCAGAGAGGTCAGTGGGGCTAACTGATATCTGCATTTCCACAACTGCAGCCACGGGGAACGCTCTCCCCACAACCTTACCTACCACAAAACTAGGTCTGGCACAACAGAGGCCTCTTCCAGGCACAACTGTCTCACAACAGTGACCAAGTCACACCTCCTAACACTTCATGCTTTCCCATATAAGCTATGATGTGGAAGAGCATTGAAATAGAAACCTCAGGTTTCCCACTCATGACAGAAGGAATTTCAGTAGCTCTCCATCTCCATGGCTGCTGACACAAAAAGAAGGGAAAGAAAAATACGAAGTGGCCTAAATCCTGGCATCACAGACTTCTTGGCAAGAGTCCTACAGAACAAAACATGTTACTTCACATCTCTAGGTAAGGAGCAAGAAGCAAGACAGCTTCTACCAAGAGACAAAACATTAAGGTCAAAAAGATTTACACTTCTCGTGATGGCTTAAGGGTCTCTCTACACTTTTGCCCATCTCTGAATAATAGGTGTATTTTCACCAAGAACTGCCTGAATAAAAAGGAACAAAATATCAAATTGAGTCACACTGGCTCAGTCTAACAAAGAGCCTGATCTCAGTCTAACAAAAACACCACTGCTTCATGACTTGCACAAAAGGCTATGGGCAGTGCTCTTCTGTGCCCTGAGAAAACTTAAGGAAAAGTATTAAAAGGATGAAGAAATGAAGACTTATCTTTGTATCACAAAGGTGGGTTTGAAGCAGATGGAATGAGACCATACGGAAGGGGTGAGGTGGAGTGAGGCAGGTAAAAGTGAGCATACAGACGTCATATGCTGGCTGCTGGCCCAGGGAGAAAGCTAACTTCTTGCTAGAACTTTTCCCAGGCTCCTACCTACTCTTTTCTCTTGCAGTCATTTTCTGTACCGAGATAGGTTTGAAAACAGTTGATTAGTAAATACCTGTTAAGTCTCTGAAGTCCTGCCAACGTAATCAATCCTGACTGATTAGAAGAGACATGCTGAAAAACATACCCTTGCATTTGTTACACCAACTCAACATATCAACTTTTATATAATAACATACCAACAATATACCAACTTACAGAATAGCAGCATGGCAAAATTGTCCTGTTAACCCATACCTGCCAGACACAAGCTGCTGCACAACCCAGATGTCTGTAAATCTAAACTCCTCCCTAAACATGATGACCCCTCCCTATGTCAAAGTACTGAAATCAGAACAAGTAGCACCAGCCACTCTCACAGTACCAAACACCTCATGTCACCTAAATCTGAGTCTTGCAAACCACAGCAGGAGGCCCATGCTACAGGAAGTACCATTCTCACCTTCCACAAGAAGGAAACAGAGGGGATACAATTCCCCAGTATTTCTCTTCTTGACACCTTCTCAAGTCTTACTGTCCTCACCTGATGCTAGCACAAGGTATGCTTCCCTCCTCCTCCTCAGTACCCTCCTCTCAAGAGCCAAGATTCCAACCAAAACAAGCAATGCTGCCAGAAAATTCTTCAGTGCTTACAACACGGGATATGGTGGGCACTCATGAGACCGGTATTTTTTCTATCCAACTCTAAAGACCAATTGCAGCAGGTACCATCAAGTGCCAGAATAAGGAAGAGCAGAAACTAAACTTCACTCACATGCCAAAGCTGTTCAAACAAAATGAGAACAAAGACACAAAACTAAAAGGTTCTCTGCATCTCATTTTCAGTCCTGATGGCAAGCTAGTCTCAGTTGGTCCTTTTCTCTCCAGCAGACTTTGTTAGCTGTATAAACTTCCAGCTCTCTGTTCTCCTCCAACAGGTTGTAATGGGAGCAATTGCTTCATAGAGTGATACAGCAAAGAACAGTCAAAAAGTGCTGCAGTGACATGGAAATTGAAAAGACTTGACTTTTACCATCAAGAAAATACAGATATTAATCTTGTTATCTCAACAGGAAGTTTCACATTGACTTCTTTTGAAGTCAGGAAAGAACAAAAAATACCTTTCTGCTTTCCTACACTGGGTTCTCTTTTGAGCTGAGCCCAGCTCGGTAGCACTGGCTGCAATCTCGATAGGTTTCACTTGAACGAGGTTAGCGCTGCCAGTGTTACAGATGTTACCAGAGTGGTGAAAAAGAAACCTCTGACTGGGAGATACATATCTATACATATGTAAAAGAGTAGTTGCTGACAAAACACCTATTGTGCAGTGGTGCATATGCGTATGTATACGTATACGAATACTGAAACACCGCACAATAGGAGTTTTGTCAGCAACTCCTCTTTTACATCCCCCAGAGATACTAACGTTATTAAAAGCAAATGCAACTGAAGTGGTGTGAAAGTCAGTACGCTGAAAAAGCCCACGGAAAGCCTGTGTGATGGCAGGAGCACACTGACACAGATCTCATTGTGGTTATCCAGAACTATTTTTCACAAACTGAAACCACAGCAGCCCCCAAGTCTGAAGTCCTCAACAGGTTCGGTCCGAGCTGCTAACCCTGCAGCTCTAACTACTGCACTAGATAGTTAATGGCCTCAAGTTGCACCAAGGGAGGTTCAGATTGGATGTCAGGAAACATTTCTTCACTGAAAGGGTTCTCAGGCAATGGAATGGGCTGCCTAAGGAGGTGGCTGAGTCACCATCCTTGGAGGGATTTAAAAGACAAGGTGCTCAGAGATCCGGTTCAGTAGTGGACAGGTATGGTTGGACTCAATTATCTCAAAGGTCTTTTCCAACCAAATGATTCTATGATTCTACCAACATTAATCAAGATCTTTGGTGCTTTAAGGGTATCTTTATACCTGGTAGCAACTGCTTAACAGGTAAAAGAAGCCCTTGACGCCTGAAATGCTGAGGTTTGTTATGTAGAAAGGAAGCAATATGAATTCAAACCTTAGTGAAAGGTTTAGTCCTTTCTTCCCTGCCAGAAAGACCTTGTTTTCCTTGTGGAGTCCAAAAGAATGAATTAAACTTCCTCAGCACACAAGCCAAATGATTCTTATCTCCATCAATGTAATATTGCTTTTTTTCATAACTAGTAGAAACTGTCAAGTGAGAACAACAAGAGTATCCCAAGGAGCAGAGTCCAAACTGTATTTAATTTTGCAGTAAAATCTCATGATGAATTTGAACCTGCTGTCAAACAACTGGAACACTACAAGAATTGAGGCCAAGATGCCATTCAGCTCCAGCATGTCAGATATTTGGTATTTTCCTGGAGAAGTAGGACAGCACTCCAGATGTTCAGTAGTTTATGGATACTTCCAAGACTCACAGTTCTGAAAGGTCTATCTACTTCCAATGTGAGGCATGGTTGTATCAGTCTACCTCCTTAGGAGCCACAGGGTATTCCAGGTTATTTACCTATTCTTGGTCTTCTTGACTAGATACTCCCAGATTCCAGCTAAGGGCATAAGCCAAGCTCCACGTGGGATGCTTGTCCCTCAACTGCTTCAGAAGGGAAATAACAACCTAGATGAGCTACGCTGTCCACTTCCACCTGCCCACTACTCGTATTTACAACCAACAAAATTCCTGAAGTGTAACTCCAAAGCAGTTTGCTCTTCATATTCCACACTCCTTAGCAAAAAGCTCTATCTACACAGAGGTGTACAAAGTTTGGTATTGCAACTTGTGATTTATAGAGGTTTGAGTGGACAGTTTATATTTATACAACTCCATAACTAATTCTTTAAAGTGAGAAACTGTAAACTGAAATGTGTTGCCCAAGTTCTTATCTGGGAGAAGGGTTGCTAGCATCAACCTGAAAACGTGCATGGCAGCAAGGCCAGCAGCAGCTGTAGAAAGTAGCTTTTAGGCAGGAAATAGCTTCGCTGTCAGAAGATATCTGGACGCAGACAAATACTTCTTTTTGTTTTCTGTCCCCAAAACAGATTTTCTGTTCCCAGCCTTCCTGAGCTTGACAGAATTAAGAAAGTACTGAACAAAAGATGCCCATAGATAAAAATCTAGAAGTAGTTATTGCTTTTTCTTAACATTCCAGATGTTGAGCTGCCATAGGAAGCATAGCAGCTGAACCAAACTTCACCAGTGAGTAAACCCCTTAAAACCAGGCAATGGTTTTGAAAACAGGTTGCCAATTTTGCCATTAACTTAATTCCCCTTTACTCCCCAACACACAAATGCTCTGCTCTCCTGGTATTTTTCTTACCTCTCATTTGTATTTCTTGTTGCTCCCTCTCTTTCTTGGCTTGGATGGCAAGAAGGCGCCTGCTCTTCACAGCACTGATCATATCATCAGCTTCTATTTCTACCCGATGCTCTATTTTCATCATCTCATTTTTTTTCTTTTCATTTCTTCCCATCATATTCTCATCTTTCCCATTCTCCTTGTTCTTGGCCACCATTTCTTTTCGCTTCTGTTTTTCTGCTCTCTTCTTGTCATTTTCCTCCTTCAAGACAGCTAGGCGCTCCTTCCACAGCTCAGCTGATGTCTGCTGCTTGGCCTCCACGTGGTCCTGCACCGAGTACGTCATTAGAATCCGGTGGCACAGTGCTCCAAGTATCCTCAATTTCTCTTCAGGAGTCAACTCGAAGAACTCTGATGTCTCCAGTTTCTCCAAAAACTCATCCTGTACTTCATTATCCTCAAAAGCTGCTGAATCCTTGCTTTCATCTACATTATCTGAGACCTCACTTTCCTCTTGCACATCTGACTTGCGTAGGCATAGGCGAACCAACTCAGAAGCAGAATGCAAAGTGAGCGGTATTTCAGAAAGCTTCATTCCCAGCTCAGCATAATCTTCAGCAATTTCATCCTGCAGCAGGGTCTGCAAGAGAATGACTAGTACTCGATTCAAATAAAGGAAGCCTCCCTTTTCTGCACAAAGTGCTTCCATCAGGGAAACTGCTGTAATGGGATATTGAGCATCTGGCATCAATAACCCTGAGTAACAGCTCAGGAACTCCACCACCATGGCAACATCTCCAAAGAGCGTATTAGGAAGACCTTCTGGAGTATCAACCAGTTTAAAAGCAGGCAAGGTCTTCCCTTTAAGATCTTGGTCCTCATATCTTTTCTGTTTTTCCAGTTTTTCCTTCATCTCCTTCTCCTTCCGCTCCTTTGCTCTCTCCTTCAGTTTCTCTTTCAGCTTCTCCCTTTTTTTCTTCATGTACTCCTTCCGCTGCTCCTCTGTCATGGTGGCCCATTTCTTCCTGTGCTCTAGAAGCTCGTAGCGTTTCTGTACTAACCCTCGCAAATCCTCGGGGAGACGGGCACGATCCTCGTTCGACAGTAACCTAGCTGTTTTGGAGATGATACAGGAAAGAGCACTTTTTTTGTCTTCTCGGTCTTTGTTTTCTTTGTAATAGGCAATGAGATGGAGTGCTGCAGGAGGCAGATGTTTCTGGGGTTTACTGGAAGACCTAGGAGTGCCTCCAGAATTCCTGGGAGCTCTGGACACCTTAGTGGTACCTTTAGCCATGTCCAGTAGTGTCATCTGTTTCATTTTCATCTTAGGGGTCTTCAAGCCTTTCCTAGGAGACTTTGATTTCCCTGATGACTTCTGCCCATTCAGAACCCTTTTGCCTCTTTGCTTTTTGTCCAAGGATTTGTTGCTGCCCTTACCCAGTCGGCTCCTCTTTGGAATGTGAAAGTTAGAACCAAGTTTAGCAGGCGACACCATCTTCATCACCTCTTCCAGCTCCTCTTTAGGACATTTTGAATTCTTAGAGTTTTTCACCTTCAGTGGAGAGCCAATAATAGACTTCTCCAAATGCACGTGACACCACAAGGTAGGGCTCAGTGGCTGGCCCAGAGATGATCCATCAGCTTTGGATTTCTTAGAAGGCTTTCTGTCCGGTGATCGACAGTTCTTCCTCTTGGTTGAGGGGTTGAGAGTCATATACTAAAATTAAAGAAAATAATATTTTATATTAATATTTAAAGGCAAGTAAAGGTTATCTAGGATCCTTTTCTGAGAATTATTTTTGCCTATGTTTATTTTTAATGTATTTTTCCAATGAACAAGGAGTACTCAATATGTTAAGGCTAACAGGCTTCTGCAGTATCTTTCAATATTGTGCACTATAGTCACTACGTTGGTTATGAGGTCATTAGCTCATTCCAGAAAGCTCACATTTAACTTTATAAAATGAAACACTACAAAGAATCCCTGCTACTTGGCATACAAAATGTGTAGTATCTGCCATCACTCAATCTAGCACCATACAAGAACCAAGCGTCACGAAGTCAAACACATCCAGCTCCTGCGTTGTAACCATGAAAAGGGCCCAATAACTGATGTTACCAGGTAAGGACTATAGCTCTTCCATTTGATTGACACCAGGTTATCATGTCTACTTGTAGACAATTAATGCAAACTACTGGGGGGGTGGGGAATCAAGTAAAGGCTGTTACACCTCAAATTTTCAAAGTAGACCACTGTTTCAGACATTCAATCTGTGTCACTTCATAAAGGGGCAATCTTCGAAAGAGTGGGCCTTCTTGTTCTGCATCTCTCTAAGCTGATGTAAACCTGGGAGCACCAAAACCCAACTGGCACACTGAAGTCCCACCAAAGACTGTTTAAGGGTGGGGAATGGGTGAGAAAGCAAAGGAGGTACTTTTAGGAATTCTTACCTTATGTGGGTCAAGCAAGAAGTCACTAAATTTACTGGGGAGGGAATATTTCTTCACTAACTCATCCTCCACTACCCACGGGGCATTCTCACACGTGCCAGCCCGCAGGGCGTTATGACGGATGAAGTACCTCAGGATCTCCTTGTTGGGAGGACGCTCTGTACGGACTAAGCTATCTGCTGGTACATTGCTGATGATCTTGGAGATAACAAACAGACAGACTGTTAACATTTAACTTCTAACCACATTATAAATACATATCATATGGCTAAAAGTAGCGAGGATCATTGCACCGCTTCATGTCCACAAACTCTTCACTCTTTAAAAGCTCTCTTGCAGACTCAAAACAAACCAAACAGAACGTGTAGAACTGAGATACACAATAGAGATTGGTAGGAGATTCAGTTAGCAAAAAAAGTAAAAAAAAAAAATAGTTTATGTTGCAGATTTCTTGCCAAAGCCCACTGCTTTATCTCTGACCTTCCTCCAGCTTGTGCTTGCTTAAACTTAAAAGCTGTAACGTATTAATGTTTATTTTGTTTTTATTTTCCTCCCAAGACTAAAGGAGTAACTCTGCAAGTGGTACTCATTAACTGAGGTCAGCACTGCCTCTCATCAAATTAGCAAAGAGATGACAAAAAGCACGCAGCAGCCACACAGATCTTCCCAAAGCACAGCCACCTACGGCGCTCAGAGCAGCTCAGTCAGAACAAGAGCAGCAAGTGCCAGTCGTGATTTAACTCCCCTACCTCTGACCAAGTTTCATCAAATGCCTGACACAGAGATGAGCCAGTTAACAGCAACCACTCCAAAGCTGCTGTAGCACTGTGACTCAGCATGTGGTACCAGGGAATTGTCAGGTGTCTCCACACACAAAACCCAATTATAGACAGACAGAGCCAGGCTGGTCAGCCTCACAGACAACTACAGTCATCCTGCTTCCGATACCACAGCTCTGGTGGAAAGTACTACATTGTGCTGTATAAACACACCTATAGTGATTATTCAATTAAACTTGCATATTCATGTTATAATAGAAAGGATTCAAGCAGAAAATTCACCTTATCTTCATTTTTCAGCTTGACATCATATTTGTGTGGCAGGAATTTAGGTGGAACCCACTTCCTTTCTTCCTTCTTCAAAGAAGTGGGAAGCTTCCGAGGAGACCTACGTGCTCGATCATCTGAGAAAGCAAGGTAAGACATTAAGTGTCTTAGTATTAGAGTCCAAAAAGAAAGAAAAAAAAAAAAAAAAGTTAAAGAATCCAGACCATCACTGCACTAACCACTCCACTCCTTGCTATCTATAGTGTTTGGTTAAACTAGAACATCTGGAAAAAATCCCAAATTGAGTCTTAGAAATATCCTGAAGACGCAGGCTGGGAATGGAGAACCTGAACAGCTCTGAAGCCTGAGGCAGCACCTATCTTCAAGGAGTATAAAGGACCACTTGCAGTATTTAAGCCCATCTCTCTACAGAGGGTTACCTGCAACTAACCTATGCAAAGGACAGCAGAGACATGAAGGGGAGACAGGATCTATAACTTAACCAGTAACCTGCTTAGGGAGCTCCCGCCGAGAGCCCCAGCTGCCTCTGTCATGCCTCATGTGAAATAATTCTACTGCAGGAAATACTGACTCTCAATTAAAGTAACTTTTAAAATCCCAGACTGGTTTAGGTTGGAAGGGACATTAAAGCTCATCCAGTTCCAACCCCCCTGCCATCAGCAGGGACACCTTCCACTAGACCAGGTTGCTCAAAGCCTCATCCAACCTGGCCTTCAACACTTCCAAATCATTTAACTTTGGTGGCCATTAAACATTTTATAGTTATGACTCCTATGTGTATGGGCTAGTTTAGCTAGAGATTTTAAGCATACTTATACAACTAGCCTTCTTATTTTCGAGAGAGATGTAAGTGAAAGAATACAAAGGCATCACATCATCTTGCCAGCTGGTGTCGAGTCTATTATTTCTATATTCAGGTTGCAAATGTTTATTATTTGAAGACAAAATCCAAGCTTACTGAAGAAAGTGATCCCCAAATGTTTTTATGTTTGTGGCTATGACTCAAAGAAAACACTAAAGCAAGCAAAATAGATGAGAATAGTATCTATTAAATACACACAGAATACAAGTAGACACTAGACCTAAATCAGATTTTTAAAAATAGGTACCTATCTATATCCCATTGTCACATTGCAAGCCCCATAGCATTGAAGCTTCAGCAGCATTATAGCTTACGTGGTATAAAACCAAGTTCTGCCTCCCCTCACCTTCCAAAATCATTCACCTTGGTCAGGGAACAGACCACAGATGCTATGGGCTCACTGCACCACATACAGAGATGTGCAGCTGCTTCTCACATTAGTGCTACATTTCAGGCAATGCTATGGACTATCCTCTGCTCCAAGCATCACTCATTATAGAAGTCTTTCTTTAAATAAAACCCCTTGAATTTAATAACAGTGACAGTATATGTGTGAAAAGAGACTAATCCTCTATCACAAGGACATAACTTTTGCCTGCTTTGGTTCCACATTCGTGTCAAAAAAAAATCTTGCTAAGTTCACAAATACTGAACTAAGGTTTTCTGCTACACAACACAATGGAAGTCACATACAAGACACTTCAAGCTCTGTTAAAGATCTGCTCTCAGAGACTTGCCTCAATTCAGCAGTGGCTGAATGCTGGATATGCAAGTTTATATTTAAGAAATACCAATGTGTTGCTTAGTCCTGGCTCTGACTTTGAAGGACTCGCACTGCTGCCTCTGCAACAGGCCTGTAAGGGACCTCTCCCTTTGTGATTTACTTTCCAGATTCTAGAAATAGGGGTGACTACACTGAACCCCATCAAACAGCACCTGGATACTCAGGAGTGAGGAAGAAGACATCATTATACATTCCTTACTTTATAAAAAGTGTATTTCATTTGTTGTTGCATTGTACTGTAATAAAACTTACATCCACTACGCTACTGGAACCTCTTAAAGCATTCATATGCTGTTGTCTCGTTCTAGTCACCACTTGTTTTGGATTTTGCAAAGCAGTATTAATTCCAACCTGCCTTCAGTAGTTCACCATCCATTTTCAGGAAAAATTAGCCTTTCCTCTCACTTCTGCAGGTTTTCCAGAGTTCACTCTTTAAGCCACTAAAAATAGAGTCACTTCACATATGATGTAATAAAGCTGGTATAAAGCTTTATTTCTAGCTTCTGAAGCACAGTAGACTCCTAACTCTGCCCTTTTTATCCTCCAACAAAATCAGACAGTTTGACAGAAGCGCTAGTAAAAATGCTAAGGTTAGCTCTGCCCCCTCGTGTGCGCACAGGAAGGTACAGCTCTTCGGCAGCACACAGTTACCCAGAGCCTGTTACTGGTCCTCATCGCTCACCCCTGCCTAGTGACCTCAGTTCGTATTAGCAGTGGTCAAGTATGCACATTATTAGAAAGAAAAAGTCAAAGTAAGCATGGGTAGGTACCTCCAGATACCGCACACAGCCTCCACAGGGGCAGCTCGGGGCCTGAACCCACTACACAAAAGCAAATCTTCCCTGCCTCAGTACTGTGCTGTAGAAACCTAACAAATGCTGCTTTGTTATGTTAACGGCCTCTGGAATACAGGCTCAGTAATGAGTTTACTATGAGCCTATATTCTATAATAACCCAGAATACAGAAGCATTAGCAATAAAATAGCCTTTTAATAAATGCATACAGAATTGTAGTGGTTGGAAAAGACCTTTAAGATCACCAAGTCCAACCATAACCCTGACTCTTCTCCTTGTATGCGGCGTTAAAAGAATGAGCACTTACTGCTTTTACTGATTATGTTACGACTCCACCAGCATCTTTGATCTGAAAATGGTGAGGTTCATCTTTTACAGAAAGGGTGGGACAGTCCCAGTTTACAGAGATAAACACAGGCCAGACAATCAGCTGAGTCACAGACAATTCCCATTCCTGCAGGATTCTCCCAATCTCAGAGTGCTGCACTGGCAGTGGCAGCGTGAGCACAGCTGAACGCAGCTGGTTAGAACACCGCACGCCAACAAACAAAATATTATAGTAGACTTTACTAAATACCCAAGTCCAAAAATGCTGCTGTAAATTCAGTCAATGAACACTTTTAAAGTAAAAGGTATTTCCTATGCCTTTTATGAGGCAGTTCTAGAGAACCACCACTTATTTAAAAAAAAAAAAAAGCATGCATTAGTCCCTCTCCAAGCACTACTACTGTTTCCAAGGATGAGGGATGAGTATAAGGCCAAGTTATTCCTGCAGTGCTTTTTTTTTTCCTTCCTGGTTATACAGAACATTGCAATGAAATCAAAACAGGTCATAACTTTTCCCAGTCCCAATGAGAAACAGTTGACAATTATTAAGCTTGGGACTAGAGCTTGGTAGAACTTGTTTTCCACTCCTGACTTTGCTATTAGCTTGCTGGGCTATTTTCTCAGTTTCCTCTTCTCCATATTAGAGGAGGCTATATACACCTTCCCCAGATGCTGGAGTGGCTATTTATAACTGTAAACAGTTTATTACATTTATATGATTTTAAAACCAAGCTATCCAGATTAGAGCTATGCTGTGGGGTTGGGTTTGTTTGTTTGAAAAGACTTTTTGGAATCTCTTTTAAGGAATCTTATAATTCCATTTTTAAGAAGTTGCATAGGACATGAAATTTTTTTATTTTTCTCCTCTTTCAACAGTACCTTCTCAGAGTCAAGAAAAGCCTTGGACATCCACTGTTCAGTTCTGCAGTAAGGAAGATGAAGATGGGGAATAATATTTCAAAGAATGCTTTATTTTGAACCTTTAGGAAAAAAATTAATGTGTTTTTCTGCATGAATTTTGTCTCAGTATTTGAAAATTGGAAAGGGGATAAATCAAAAGTAAAAAAAACCAAACAAACTATCTTACTTTTAATGTCAACTGCGAACATGCAAGAATTAGAGTTTGTCTCTGAGTGCAGAACAACAGACTGTAGAACTGGAGATGTTTGTTCTGAGGACAAACACCACAGTGGAACTTTATGATCTTGCTGTCCCACCCCCAACTCTTTATTTTTTCCTTAAATACACTTGTACTTTCGAAGCTTATGTTTCATGCATAGCTTTCAGTACTGCACCTTAGAATGGCAGTACACTTTCTGCTTTACAACAGGCAAGAACCGTTGAAAGCCAGCAGCACTGAGGCCACCAAAGCTGCACCACTAACACTGACAATTCCAGGATTTTCATTACGTAGCACTGCTTAAACACCACAGACAACGCTCACAGCCCAGGCCCAGGGTGTACATGAACTCAAATACCCACTTCCATGTGCTACCCACTGACATGCTGTCTTACTACTCACTCATACTGTCCCTCCTGTTGTCATCCTCCTTCAGCACAGTTTCCTTCTGGTTGTCCTGGGCTGCCTGGCTGGAGTTCTCCTTGTCACTGGACGGGGAATCACAGGCTCCATCAGATTTCTTTTCCGAGGCCTCTTCATCAGCTTTCTCCAGGGGATGTATTTTCACAACTTTCACGGGCAACATTTTCTCCTTACCGACCTGCACAGAAATATTGATGAACACTGAACCTGAGCAAGACATGTGAAATAACTTCTTTGTAGTGTTAAAGTTTATTAAGAAAGCAACTAAGAGCACCTACAAACCATAATTTGGCAGGACACTTAATTGACACCCTCCTTGAGAGAAGCTCATGATCCCTCTCATGAAACAATTACAGATGGAAGTTCTGTATAAATTGCTAAGAGAACTGCCAACCCACAAGTTTTCCCAGCATTTAATAATGCTGCTTTCTCAGCCTAAGGAGAGAGTGTGCGTGCAAGATGCAAGTGTGCTCTCTCAACAGCCCCAATCAAGAGAATATGTCCTAAGCAGATTGCTAATAGAGACTATTTTATAACTTTCTCTTATTTTTAAGAAGTTTGAGGGGTTTTTTCCCATCATTCCCAGTTTTGGAGGGAATTTTCTAACCATTAGAGCATTGTTAGAGATTTGTAAGAAGTTGACTTCAAGCTACATTATTTTAAGACTACTAAAGACTTCAAGCTACATTATTTTAAGACTACTCCTTCTGGGAGCATGTTAGGCCTAAGATTTCAAAGATTATACTTTTTAACTTCTTTTAATTAAAACATATATTTTTAGACATATTTAAATATATACACAGACCATCACATATTTAAGCAGTACAACAAATATATCTCTATTTCCCCTCCACACACAGAGATCAGTTAATTTTCTTTTGCCCTCAGTATGGGTCATCCACATGCTTCTGCTTATGGAAGAGTTTTGCATTCAAGAGCAGGTGCTATCACTGGGATTCTACAGAACAGAAATTCTCACTATCTTTCTGGTAATGTAAGTGGCTGACAAATTCTTCCCATCTCCTGCCTCTAGATATCCAAAATTAGCTCTGTGTGATCTCATTTAGGTTCCTGCTCTGGCAGGGGGATTGGACTGGATGATCTTTCGAGGTCCCTTCCAATCCCCAACATTCTGTGATAAAATGGAAAACAGATCCTTACCTCAAAGTCACACTCTTCTCCCAGTGCAAATTTGGTCATGATCTCCAGCCAAGCTGCATCCACCAACTTTTCCAAAGACACAGTGTTGTGGTGGACTATTTCCAGTACCAGTTTCTCATACCAGATGGGGAACTCCTCCTTCAAGCTGAGCAGAGCACATAAGAAGTTTTCATTATTCAGGGAATGAAAGCCAAAATGCAAAGTAACCTCCCATTTCGCAATTCCTGGAACATTAACAGCCAGGACAATGTTTGAGGCAGATGCCATATTAGCATGCAAAGACTCAAGGGCTTTTTGATGCCCTCCTCCCAACACCCCCCCAGAGTGTTAATTGGCATGACAATACAAACTGTACTTGTCCTTCCCAGAAGGAACACCATAAAGCATTTTGGAAAAGCAGCACTGAGGGTGAACCCTTTCTTGCTGGTTATTACTGCCTCTCCATTAGATGTTCAATATACACCAAGACCATGCCATTATTCTGGGGCTTGTTACTTTAAAATTTTTTCTTCCAACAATAACACGATGCTGATGAATATTTAGCATTTCTTTCTTCCCAAACAGACTGCTCACACAGTAAAGATAGAGGCAGGCTTCCACAATCAAATTATCTTTCCAGAGAAAAATATTTTGTGTTTCACCATATCATGATCTTCAAACTTTAGCACTCAAAGAAGAGAAAGGACTGCTACAAATTGACTTGCCTGACTTCCTTTCTAAAAGATCAGGTCAGTTAGCTGATAGGAGTACTAAGAAATACATTGCACAAAGCTTTCTGGCTAAAAAGTAAAGTCTGTTTCAAGTTACTGTGAGGAGGAACAAAATATTCCATTTTTCTAAAACCCTTTTAGCTTCCCAGACTCAAGAATCCATTGCTGACAATCCTCAGCTATATCTGCTGTTCTACAACTGCCATGAACAAATTTATCCCTTTAGCAACCTGCCTAAATGAACTTTTTTTTTTGTTTTTATTCAGACTAGTGTCAGGTATTAAAGCAGCCAGCAAACTACCTGGTAAGCTTTTAATCCTGTTTCGAAGAGAGACGATCGAAATCTCATTTCACAGAGTCTTTTTTTCCACCCACGTTTACAGAGACTATAGCTAAATTAGTTATATTGAGAAATCTTCCATTTCTATTTCATTTACATTTCTTAATATTTTCAGAAGTGGCCAACCAATCCAACATTGTTAGCCAAAAGTAAGCAACAGCAGACCAGGTTTTTGACTCAGGATTATAAATTTATGGAGCTGGCTCTACATCCTCCTCTCAAACAACACCACCAAGGAGGAAAGACTGAAGACAGTAGTACCTCACAGAAATTAGCACTATTAGCAAATAGGTTTCTGATTTGTTGCTTTTCAGGTTGTGATGAACCTCAAACGATGGGGAATTTCTCCTTAGTCTAAGGCTATTAATTTTTTTGCCAATGAATCAGAAATGTGTATTGTTCATAAAAGAGGCAGAAAATTCCACCTCTTGGGTAGTACTGCTGACAACCTTCCCAGTTTAAATCCAGGAAAAGAGTCACTGAAGTCCAGGTTATCTGTTCACAGAACGGAGAAACATGCCATTTGTTTGGCATAATTCCTACAATTTGGTAATCCCAAAGAAAGTTCTATCTGTTGGTTCGGCCAAGGACTTGCACCTTTACAGAAAATTAATTTCTCTGGGAAGAGTGACACTGGATCTCAACCAAGGACATCAGGGATAGGCAGCCCGAAGGAACACTGGTGGTCCGAACTGAGTAATGTCTACTGCTGCCTTCCCTTTGCTCTTTATTGTTTCTAGTAGAAGAGATCCCCAAAAATTTCACTCCAAAATATTTTTTTTATTCCCATGCAGAACTGGAAAAAATAATTGCAGCTGTGGACCTGGTTGATGTGAAACACTTCAACAGCTTCTTTTTACTGTATTTTACTTCAGCTCCTTCAAGATTTATTTTCCCCTCCCCTCTGAAAAGTTCCCATTACTCAAGGGGCTTTAAAATATGCCAAGTACCATACACTGAACTATTTTGGTTCAAGTAATACCAAGATACAGAACTAAGTAAGTACATTAGTCAACTGCACTAGCAATGGCATCAAATTTGGACTTTATTTGCTTTCAGCTTCAGAATCCCCAGATCTCCTTACAGCCAGCAAAAAGCTACTTACCTCAACCTCATAAACTAGCCATCACTTACCACCCTCAAGTCCATTCCTCTGCCCCAATGCCTATAAACAGACACATATACCCATTTCTTCAGTGGTACTTACAGCTCAGCGACTTCCTGCTCCTCCTCCCAAGCCTCTTTGTGCGTCAGCTGGCTGCTTCCTGTGCTTTTGCAGGTCCAGATGCGTTCGCTGTACCTCTCTAAACGCGCTTCATACTCTCTGGAGAAGCGGCAGCTCAGGAAAACAGGATTTATGCAGTGGAGAGCATAATCACAGTAGCACAAGACAATCAAATTCAATTAAACCCTTACCACAGGAGAGCATGAAGGCTGAGGATCGCTACAGAACAGTTTGATCCTGCACCTACCATGGAGGTGCTGCGTTAAACCCAACAGGTTTTCAGACCAGGGTGCACTGGAGCTTTCTGCAGCCCATCCTGTTCCACTCTGGCACACAGAAGGTGCGACAGCACCGTCACACGCTGAATGTTTCGGGCCATTGCTAAGGTACTTCTCAGCTTTTCCAGTCTAATTCATTGGAAAACAGCACAAACAATGTCAGAGGCACATGCAGCACACATAGTATGGACTGCTGCTACACACCCGACAGTAACCATAACCACTGGGGAACTACTAATGCCTCAGTGTGGTGTTACAAACTCTAGACACAAATTACCACTCTACCCAGTAGCCCAAATCTTTTGAGGAAAAAAAGGAAAAGCTTGGGAACTGGAATCCAGAAATGCCATCCTTCCTTTGGTTTCCAACAAAAGCAGCCTCCCGTGTTAGCACAACATGAAGATCTTTCTCACCTGCTTCCCACATCACAACCAGCCTCAAGGTTAAGTTGTTCTGGCCATTGGGATTAATGTGTGCGCGGGCGAGTCACGGTGCTGCAGACAGCATTATGAATTACAGCATCAGCTACTCTGCTGTAAGCAGCTGTGGCTCTGCTCTACCCCTTCCACCTAAGCGGTAATTAACTGTCAGTGTAAACAGATATCAGCTACTTCCTACTTTCTATGGATAGAACATGGACAGGTACAATTATCAGAAAAGCCAGCACAGTCTAAATCCCCACCAATTTACCTGGTGGCAGCCTGCTTAAATTGCCATATGCTCACCCATGGTAATTTAAGTGGAGAAATTATAAGAGAGGCAAGGAAGCACCTTCCCTTCTGCTCTCCAGCAGAAAAAGCACAGAGTACAAAGCACACTTGTAACAACTACAGCAGCTCAGCCCGCTCCAGTGCAAGTGCTAATTATGAGAATCTCTGCGGGAACAAGCAGATTGCTCCACGATCCTGCAAAGGCAGAGCCACCAGCCACAGCAAATCACTCATCACATCCTGCATATGCTTTGTCTTTCAAGAAGATTTTAGGACAACTAACCAATTTCAAGATTCCCATTAAGCAGTCAAATTAAAACTCGAACAAAGCCAATTTTCTTGGACATTTCTTCACAGTCCCAACATAAAGCACAACAAGGTACAGAAGCTGCACTGTGGATGTCGATACCCAGGTAGGTTACAGCCACAGCAACTGGTGCTACACAGGAATACAAGGCAGGAACAGAGCCACCTCCATAGGAGGCTGCCACTGCTGACAGCATTCCCTCTGCCTGGAGCAGCTCTTGAAACCAAGGAGAAATCCTGTGGTTCCCCAGCTTGCCCTGCTTGTGGAGCCTCCTGCTCTTCAGCAGACAAGCAGTGATCTGACAAGTCATAGCCCCACTACACTGAGCCCTCTGGCCAATTCTTACCCCTCCCTGAGGTTTCAAAGGTTAAGTTTCCACAGAAACAAGAGGTGCTACGGGGCAGGGGCAGGAAGTGCCAGTGCTACGGTGGGGCAGTGGCAAGGAGTAACCCCAGCTTACAGAGGAACTTACCTGCACAGCACCACCAACCAGACAAGAAATGTGATTTTAACAAATTTTTGTAGTGATACTGAGCTAGGAGAGGGGAAAAAAACAAAAACCAAGCAAACAAAAAACCAAGCAAGAAACCAGGAGTCCTCTTGTATTTGCAGCAATTAACCACTTTAATAATGACTAAACTGACTATTCCTTCCTATGCCTTTCCCACAAAAAGAAGAGTTAAAAGCAAATTCAGCCCTCACAGTAGACAGGAACATAACCACAAAAGCAACAATGGTCTTCAGCTTAATTCAGTAGCCCCACCTTCACCCTCCCCTAGGCTTTCCTTCTGCAGTCCATGGACACCACCTAGGTATGAAGGACTCACAGCTGCCAGAACACGAGGGCTAAAGGAAAGACACACTTCTTAAGGGTTCAGGATATTACCTTAATCACACTTCAGTAGTCTAACTATACACAGACAATTGAGATATGGCTGGGAAATAAAATGATGGTCTACTCCCCTCCTATATTTATCAACTTTCTTCTCTCTAGACCTGTGAGGAGATTCCTTTCCTTTCAGCAAGGAGAGCAAATAAATGTTGATCTCCAGTGGAAAAATAACTGAAAAACACATTCCTTCCTAACATCATTTCCTATATTGACAGGAAGATCCACAAGCACTTTCCCTATAAATTTTCCCCTCCTTGTACACACCTATGAGAACAAGCTTAATCCCACCACATCAGGCCCCACATTTCTCCAAACACCACAGAATTTAAAAGCAGCAGGTTACAGCAACCTCCCTGTTTCTCAGCTCTGCCTCTCAAATGCAATTTAACTCCACCTACAGCTGGCCAGCTCATCTAACACTGACCCCTGGACACACTCCTCGACCAGCACTCAGACTCGTGCCCACAGCACCCACCCTGCCCTTGTGCCCTGCTGTAAGCTCCCAAGCCAGGTTCTGCTTTGAAATCTTGGGGCCAGCACAAAGCCAAAAACGCAGGAGGATGTTTTTGCAAAGCTCACTATAGCTCAGACTTTCCACCACACATATACTATTTGTCCTTTCCACTCAGACTGGAAACAAACCCAAGAAGTCTCAGACAGTCCAGCGGGTTTGATTCAGGACTGCGAGTGAGGGCTCACTGGTATGCCATAACCACCCCATCCCGCTACACAGCTGGAGCTGCCGCTGCCACAAATTCCCAAAACAATAATAAATAAAAAACCCTGGACGACAGCTACTTGTGAACATTCCCCAAAAAGCCATGAATAACACACATGCTAAATTAAACAGATGACTATCCACTGCGTAACAGTTAATACATCACATCTGTTTGTATCACACTGAAAATCACTTAATGGCATAAGGCAGAAAACAAAGTTACGTTAAAAAACAAGGGGCCTTTTTAAACAAAAAGGTTTAAAAGTAAAGAAGCTAACCACTGCACAAGATGACTATTCAGCAGATAGAAAGTTTCCTTCTTGCTGGGTTACTGATGCTCACCCAGAAATGAGTATCAAATTCCAAAATAGCTTCAGAGTATCCTAACTGTTTCCACTTGTATTAGCTAAGAAGGCAAACTTACCAAGGCAGCTGGTACATTTAAGACACTGCTCCCTGAGTGAGTGGCAGAACTGCAGAGTGTGACACAACCATGCTTTGCTGCTGCCATCCTTCAGCCAGAGTTTAACTGTCAGACACCACAGGTGAAGATGGGAACCACAGCCTTTACTTTGCACGCCAAGCGCAGCCTGATTCCTCATGTTCACTGTACAAAAACACTAACCAAAGACAGACAGCAAGCTTCTACCAGGGGAGGAAACCAACACAGCTTCCCAAAACTGAACACTGATGGCTGAGGAAAGCTCTGGCTGGACCAGTCCCTTCTCACCAGCCCAGGCTCTCTGAACCCAGCATTTCTCCTGAGCTGGCAGCGCGGTTTTCCGAGCTGCGGCTGGCAGAGCAGAACACAGGCTGCAGCAGTCCTGCACGCTAACGAAGAGATGACCTACTCACCAGGGAACAAACGTGCTGTCTGGTAGACATCAAACACCCCGTATATGTGCCACAGGCATAAACCAGACAAAAGTGTACCACACATGAAGCATTTGCCTGACACCTCACCACATGGAGCAGAGCAGATCCTACAGAGCTCTTGCAGGGAGGAGCCTGTCCCCAACTGCCCAGCGACCCACCCGTCCCCACGCCCACACAGTTAGCAAGGCTCACTCCAACTCAGGCCCCAGAAGCACAAGGCTTCACTGGGATGCAATGGGCTCTACACAGCACGGCTTCTCTTACAAGGTCTTTGGGGGATTTGGCAGTCGAAGAAAGGCACATAAAGCTACAAATAAACATCAGACCCAAATAAACACCTGAGCTCTGATGAGCAGCCTGTCCATCTGCCCACTGCTGCTAGACGCTTTCTTAGCACGTGCCATGGGGCAGACATCTCTCTCATACACAAGCCATTGCTCTGCACTATCTAGGATAAACAAAGTGACCAAAAAACCCACCCCCTCCAAGTCTTCCTTAGGTAACATCTCCCTTCAACTTACTGACTCATTTGCAATTCTCTGTTCCACTTTTTGCCTAGCTTGTATTATCCACAGCCAGCAAAGCAAGACAGAAACCCAACGTTACTTAGTTTCTCTTTTTAGTTTCATGACATCTATCTGCCAAGATGAACTTTCTAGAACGTGCTAGGCTGTCCACTTCCCACAGCATCCCACACAGTACTTTCTCCAAGAGAAGAGCATCCCTCTAGAACCTCAGTGCTTGCATTGGGTTCTGCTTTCCCTCTGACTCTGCAGCTAACACCATCCTCTCTGAGGATGAGAGACCATACCTTTTTTCTTTAATATCATCCAAGTGTCTGCAGAAACATGTCCTCCATCTACTCACAGATGCACAAGGGTGATACCACCAGATGGATGCTCTCAGAAGGTGCCCCTGAACTCCCCTGTGCTGTTTCTATAAGGCAGATGAACCTTAACGCCACATCTTCTAGGACAAAAGCAGTAATTAGGATTGAACTCTGTCTTTTTTTATCACTGATTATTCCTTGTAGTGAAAGAGAAAGAAAAGGTCTTTGCCCAGTCAGATGGATGACTGAGCTACTTTCAGTCTGCACACATCACAATAGCAGGTTTTTGACTCGCAGACTGAATGCTCTAATTTAAAATACTGTTAGAAAGCCAGTATCTAACACTGTACCCAACCGCATTTTATTGGGCTGAATGCGTGAGCAATGCTTATCTACACTCAGATGTGCATTTCCTCTTCAAAAACGACCTAAACCTTCCTAGGGGCTTTCACTGGCTTTTCTTCACACTGCAGTAACCAGACTCTCTCCAGCACAGGGGTCTGTAGAAGTCCTGGATCCCCTTTGTCTCCTGCACGGCCAAGATCTCCCAGGTATGTTCCTATATTCACGCATTCCCACCTCATTTCCACTCCTTCCTTCCGTCCTTAATTCTGCAGATTTTGATCCTTAAGAGCACAAACCACAAACCAGTCTCCTGAGGCCGCAGTTCTGCGGGGCACAAGTGCTGCCCCTCCAGCCCTTCGCGGGCCTGGACAGCAACTGCCTCCGCCCGGGACAGTCACCTG
>NW_010319687.1:25934-26240 GCF_000700745.2 Antrostomus carolinensis
CCCCCCCCGCCTCCCCCCCCCCCCCCGCCGCTCCAGCGCTGCCACACGCCGACTCTTGGGGAATCAGGACAAAAACACGCTTTTTTCACGCAAAAACATCCCAGAAGAGACTCCGAGCCAGACTGACCGCCCGCGCTGTCCGCAGCCGAGCTGTTCGGGCCTGGGTTTGTTCTCCTCCCTGGGGGAGTCTCAAGTTCCAGGGCCACCCCTCACCCCAGGACACGCACCCCAGAGCCGCACCGCGAGCCCCCTCGGGACCGGGACCGGCTCCGGCCCCAACCAGCCCCCTGCCCGGCAGCCTCCACC
>NW_010319688.1:0-116743 GCF_000700745.2 Antrostomus carolinensis
AGTGAGGGGCCTAACACTGAACCCAGCATTTGAGGTGCCGCCTCACCAGTTTATTCAACAAGTTTGCTAAAGTACCTCCTCATTAGGCTTTTTCCTTTCTGATAAATAAAAAACCCCTCTAGGAGGAAGAATAAATCATTTATTTGAACGAGCACTGCACACTAGGAATACACCTCAATCAATTATCCATGATGCTCTAAAAATGGACTCTAAGTGATGTGCAAATTTGCTGTATTAGCAAAGGAGAGACATGCTTCCTAGGTAAAGCTTGGTGGATTTTTCCCAACTAGTTGTATGGGACATTGTCTCCAGGCTACAGACAGAAGGATGTCTATGTATTGATTAGTGGTAGAAAAGGTATTCAAAGCAAGAGGAGCCCTTAACCAGCCTCCAGCTCTTTGTTTAATTCCTTGTACACAGATTTTAAACATCTTGAACAAAGCAGATATGAAAATGTATATCATACCCTCATGGTATTTGACTGTGAATTTAACACCTAAAATTAATTGAAATGGTATTTCCATGTAAGCAACATATCAAACTGTTGAATCTATTTATAACGTGTCAGCAAGTTAACTAGATGTCAATTATTTTAAACAAATATTTTTAAGATAATTTAAAAATAATCTAATTTCTCACTACTCTACTATTTCCACATTTCATAGACACCAAGAAACTGACCAGCAGTTCAGTGTGATGCTTTGCTGGATCGTGACAAGTCCTGAATACTTGAACTGCTTTAACACAAGTCATTGTAAATACAAATATCACTTCAAAGCGAGTATGCTGTGAAAGTGCTTTTGGACACAGTATCAGTATGGACTTGTAATTCATTAGTCCACAGGAAATGAAGATAACTCTGAATTTAAAGCCACTGTGGAACTTTTTCTCTAAGCTGAATAGATGTGGTATAGATTTTATTATTATTATTATTATTCAGGGCATGAAGAACTGTTTTTATTACTTATGATTTTTCCCCCCCCCTCCCTCATCACCTCTTTTTACAAATGAGAGTTTTGGGCAACTCCATTATAGAAACAGATAATTATCTGGATTTTACACTCCGAATATAATACCAGTATATAAGAAGGTCACTGTTACCTTAGCTCTCAATTGGCTCAGGGTGAAATACAGCTCTGGGCAAAATTCCTGAAGAAAGCCAAAGCATCAGTTAACTTCTATCTACAACTACTAATATGGATGGAATTACGTATTTAAAGAGTATTAACTTTGTGTAGCTATGAAATAGAGAAGCACACTTCATTTTAACTGTTCAAGAGAAGCACAACTTACACTGCTATGGACATCTGCCTTCTAGCACAGCTGGTTTTCAGCATCACAAAGCATGGTCAAAGGTAAGACAGGCAAACTGTCAGTTTCTTGTCCAGATTCTAGACCTCTTTCAGGAGCAAACACCACAGATTTGGCTAACTATCTGACCAAAAGAAATCCAGATTGTGAGAAGAACTGGCAGATCGACTGTCAGCTGTTTGGAAAACAGTCTTTCTTTTTCCTGTTCTTTGTGTCACTGAAAATGCTTTAGTCTAACAACTTCAACAACAACTCCCTTCCTCTTTCCAGAGGTGTGAGCTTGGAAGAAACAACGCCTGTAGTGAGTTACATTTCTACACAGAGTTTACTTTATCACACCCCAAAATTCTTCTACTTTTGGATATTGATTCTTAGGCTACTTGTTGGCATAAGAACTCACAGACGGTCAAAGAAACATCTTCACTACACTAACTTGAAAAGATTAGTCTGTGTTTCGTTTGATACTAATAGATGTGAGTCTGACTTGTCACCAACGAGAACTTCCACATACCACCAAAATATTATTGTGCATTAAGGGGGACATATTCTCTCCAAAAAGCACACTCATCAGTTCAAAATAATTATTTAAAAATCCCACCACTGACTTGGATTGCCTTTTCTGGCGTGGTCTGTATCCCTGCCAGAGACACTTGGTCACCACACGGTGAGCACACAGCATAAAACAAGTTATCAGAGAAGAAAGCATTAAAATCCTGAGTGTTTTTCTAGAGCAGCATTTTGAACTCTCAACAGATGTCACTAATGTACCTGATTTATGGTAACAAACACTTTCAAATTTTGTTATTCATATTGACTCCTTCCATTTGACACTCTCTAATGGATAATCAAGGTCAACTAAAGCATAATCAATTAGCCTGCATTAATTGGTAGCCAACACTACATTTTTCTTGTGATTTTCAACATATCCATGTACTGTACATCTTTCAGCTTTCCCCAGAGCCCCCCTCAAGCATGTTGCTTTCAGAGCAATTATAATGAGTTAGAATGTCTTTGTTCAATGATACTGCTGCAAATTATTCTCCAGGAGCACGAAAGAGAAGGTAAATTTTGCCTTAAAATATTCCACGCTTCTATCAAAAATATCATTTGCTCTTTTAGCGGCATATTCACAATAATACTATAAAAGATATCTTGACAATCAGAGTGACAAGTAGGAAGACAAGCAGAAAACTCCCATCTCAGAAAATGCTGCTGAAAAGAGGAGAGGGGAAAAAAAAAGAGGGAATGTTCCTGCTGCAGCCTCAGAGGGTTCCCCTTTCCATGCACCTGGGGAGGGGAGATTATCTCTCTAACTGGATCAGGGCACACGTAACAAAAAAATACTCTTTCCTGCCTTATAAAGGTGTGCAGAAAAGAAAATGATTTACATTTAAAAGCTACAGGATGATCTGGAGTCAGAGTAAACCTCTATTGGATACGCCTGCTTACAATTCACATCTTTTGCTCTTTCGTGTCATGCTTCCTCTCTTCCTTTCCTTACCCACCCAGATGAACCTGCCCCAAACTGCCTTATCTCTAGTTATCCCTACTGACTTCAGAAGCATCGTGAATTTCTCTTTGAGCCTTATAAGAATCACAATTTAACTTCAGTTGATTCTGAGAAAACATAAATTCCTAATTTGAAGTCTTGACAGAGTCAAGAAAGCCTTCGAGTCCTCATTCTGTGTCTTCTGGAAATACAAGAGAAAACCATCTACATGTCTAACTTCTTCAAGGTATTCTGATGTTTTTCTCTTAACAGAGACAAATACAACCAGAAACTTTGTTCTACCACGAGGATGTAGCCTTGTCCTCCAGTATGTTGAATGCTGTCCTCATTTTAGGGTTATCCACAGACTCGCTGACTAGGCATACTGTGTCACTGTCCAGATCACTAATGAAAACACAAAATGGAGTTGACCTCATTTAGCAGTCATTAGGATGTGTCTGAGAGGTACCAATAGAAACCATCTGCCAGCTGGGGTCTGTCCCATTGATTAGAACTCTTCTAAGCCAAATGATCCACCCAATTTTCCAGCCACCTCTTCATCTGCTGAAGTAGTCCATGTGTCAGCAGCTTGGCTGTTAGGATGCGATGGGAAAGCATGTCAAGAGCTATGCTGAAGTCAAGGTAGACAACGTGCACTCCTCCCCTTGCCCACGCACCAGACCACCTCATCATAGAAAGCAGTTGGGTCAGTCAGCTACAATTTGCCTTTATTGGTAAATTTGTGATGAATGTTCCTAGTGACCTCGACCTTCGTGTGCCTGGACATGGCTCTTGTAGGATGCCTTTTTTTGAAGATAAATGTGATGTTTACCTACTTTCAGCAACACAGAATTTCCTCCCTTGTCATCACCTTTCAAAAATGAGAGATATCAGGCTCTCAATGACATCAAGGAGATTCCTGGCATGCTTGAAGGTATCCCATTGGACTGCAGGTGACCTTTGTGTGCCTGGACGTGGCTCCTGTACGATGCCTTTTTTGAAGATAAATGTGAGGTTTACCTACTTTCAGCAACATGGAACCTCCTTCCCTTGTCATCATCTTTCAAAAATGAGAGAGAACAGCCTCTCAATGAGATCAAGAAGATTCTTAGCATGCTTGAAGGTATCCCATTGGACTGCAGGCTAGGCTCAGAGACTTAGTGCCCTTGTTTTTGCCTGCCATGGATTCTTCTGATGATGTAACATGTCTTCCAAGCGTGGTGGTTGCATGGGTGTTACATGATCACAAGAGTCCATGGCAGTAGCATTAGTAACTCAGCCTTTCCAGTACTGTCACTATGTCAACTGCCCCATTGACCAGTAAGACCACAGGTTCCCTAGTCTTTCTTCTGCTGTCAGTTTCTAGGAATGTCTTCATTTTAATGGTGCTCCCTTTTAACTCAGTAAAGCAGTATCGACTTGTGGAGACAGCAGTAACAACTTGAGAATGACCAGCAGTCACTCTCCTAGAAATCTCTCTCTACAAGTGTGGAAATAGCATGTTAACTTGAGACCTCTCAAAGAAAAACGTGCAACTAACAGCCTCTGAAAGCTTTTCACTCAAAGGTAGTCTAAGACTCTAGTGTAAAGGCTACATACAAACAGAACAATGATTTAGGTTGCTGCCACAGGGACAAACTGCTGACAGACTGATGGTAGGTGTCATGAAGCTAAGAAAAATTTTCCTTGAAAAGGAATTAGTTTGATCATTTTGATGACACAGGTCAGTGCATTTTAATTTTTGCCACCCAAGACAGGCAAGCAAAGGTGAAACTCCTTCCATTAGACCTAAAAAGTTGGATCGGGATATACAATTATAAGGTTTTTTGTTTTGTTGGTTGGTTTTTAATGACTAAAGTAAGTTTTAGCATGATATTTTTCCTTAGTTTAGATAAGCCTGTAAACTTCCAACAGCCTTACATCATCAACAAAACAATCTAAAATGCAACTATTCATTTTCAAAGTAGTGTTCTTACACAATTCTTCCATTTCCTTTCTATTACAAGAGCAGACAGAATATGACACACAGATTCCCAGGTTATTTGAATTATCAGAGTGCTACTTTGAAATACAACATGCGTGTTTTGAGGCATTCTGGCTTTTGGAGAGAATGTTGAAGAGGAGATTTCTCTAGAAAGCTGGTTTTGTGAAAAATGTATCACTTCTTTGAAGTGGGATTTCCGTAGAATGGGGTGGTTTTTTTGGTCCTGCATAAAAATTTCATCATCTTCACCAATGCAACTGAAGCAGACACACTCGTGCACACCAGCACTACTTACTGAGATTAAGATGTGACAAGACTGCTCAAGCTGTTACAAATAGGTGTCTAGCAAACTGCTACAGCTGTTATCTGCACTGGCTAGGTCTGGCTTTTCATTCTGCAGTCATACTACAGAGTTAACTGTGTAGACAATGGATTTAACATGAAGAGTTTCACAACCCCACTTCTAGTAAAAAGAACAATCCCTTTGTTCTCAGAACTATACAGAAAACATCATTATGCCTGAGTGTGCCCAAACAAAAAAAAAAAAAAAGAATTATTCACCTTGAGACCTGTTGGAAATCAGAGGACAAAAGATAAAGGTCAGTATTTGCCAAATGGTTAAAGATAAAAGTGTTGAATTTATTCTTTAAAATATGCTGTATTTGAAAATAGGGCAGAAATAAAGCTTTTAAAACTTTGTCTCCCAAGAAAGCATGTCTCATTCCTTCAGCTCCAAAGGGATTACCTTCAAAATGTGAGACATCTTTGATAGAGCTTGTTCTCATTTACTGAAAACAAATGAAAGAGGAAGCAACAAGGGAGAGGGACAGAGATGCCCTACATTACATACAACTGATATTCTTTGCAAGTACAAGTTTAACTGAAAAATACTTTGTTTTCATGTTTTCTTCCCCAAGAGAACATTCTTGGTACAGAAAGAGTAGCAACTGAAGACGTGTCAGCTACCAACCACCTGCAACTTGAAGTTCTACAGAGACTACAGGCAGTGAACAACTACACATTCTCTGTGTCTGTACGTGCCTGCCTGTACTTACCTCCCCCCACTCCCAAACATTTCTATACTTTTCTTTAAAGTATCAGAACCACCTAAAAAAATCCCAAGCACTAGAAAACTGACAGAAAGATATCAGTGTGGCACTGCACAACAACTATCAAGCAAAGGTCCATTCAGCCTGATTTCTTAACTTCTTATTTCCCACTTATAGCACCAGAATTTACTATAACATACAAGTTTAACTTGCTGCACCACAACCTTCCTTTCCCTGCATTTCCTCTTCTATAGATTAAGCAGCTGACCACAAGAAATGGTGCATCCTGGAAATGAAATACCAGTAAAATGTGAAGTGTTGCAGCAAAATTGGTAGAACTTGAGAGAAAAGAAAAGAAAAAATGTTTCTATCCATTGTTAAAGATGAAATACTTTCTGAAAATGGCACATTTTATGTTCATGGTATAATTTTTTTCCTATGGTTGCTATTTGTTTTCCTTCCTATGGAAAGAAAAACTTCATACTGAAGTTGACTTATGAGTCCATGTGGTACTAGTGATCTCACTCAGGTTCGTTTCTATTACTGCACCCAATAAGGTGACTCTCCCCTCTAAGAGAAGAAAAGTTTAGGATGCAGCCAAATCCTGTTTTATCATATTTTTCTTCACAGCTTTTGAAAAACTGATGCAGACAAAAATGTAGAGAATTTAAGTAAGAAAAATCTCAAGGCAAAGACTTGGGAACAGAAAGGACCAGTACAGCTACTGCATTTGCATGCATTTGTGACTAACCTACAAAAGACCAGTGGTCTGGAAGAAAATCAGAAAAGTAGTAAGAAAAATCTCAAGGCAAAGACTTGGGAACAGAAAGGACCAGTACAGCTACTGCATTTGCATGCATTTGTGACTAACCTACAAAAGACCAGTGGTCTGGAAGAAAATCAGAGTGTCAGGGCAGGTTGTGTGACCCAGGGGACAGGTGCAGCAGTGAGGGATCAGCCCCCTCATCTCTGAATCAGAGCAGTCCCTCCTCTCCTGCCTCCTAATAAAGGAAGGCTATAATATTTCAGAATGAAAAAAAGAAGAGGTAGGTCCACCCTGTTATAAAAGTTTACATTTAAGAAAAGACTGAAAGTAAAACTCTAGCCTTACTTTAAGTATTTCAAAATCAATGAGTAAGATTAAGAACCAAAAGACAGGAAGTATTTGCCAGATCACCTCAGACTTTGTGCACATGCTAAGGATTAGTGGTCTTGCTGACTGAGCATCTAAACGTTCCAGAGCAAACAGATGTTTGGTTTCCTTGTATATATGTGCTAATCGTCAATGAGATGAGACCACCCTAACCCCACAAGTTCCTTCTTCCAACTTTCATTAATTTACCTTTATATTAAAGACTCATCTAATTTATACATTCTACAAGAAATGTCTCATTAACTATCATTTAGAAACTTTAAACAAATCAAGAGGCTGCTTAGGGAACAGAGTAAGTCATCTTAAAGCAGAAAAGGTAGTTTAAAAAAAAATAAGTATGCCAACTGAGAATTTCAATATACCTGAAACATTCCAGAAGTGCAGAACTGGAAGGCATTCAAGTCAGAACTCAGCCTTTTCATGAGCCAATGTTTTAACAATGTCATTACAATCAGATCACCACATAATCACAGAAGGAAGTGTTTCCAAGTGAGTTTCCCACATGTGTTTCCCAGAAGACCTGTCCCAAACATGCAGGAATAAAAGTGAGATGCAGGAAATGTTTTAATTAGGCTGCTAGTCTATTAACTTAACCCATCTGGGAAATACTAGCAATAACTTATTCAGTGTAAATTGTCATTCTTTAATTGTTTTACCTAGCCAAGGGTATTCCTCAGCCCCCAGCCCTTCACAGTTGGTCCACAACCTGTTGTGGGCACCCAACCTGTCCTTCCTTTCAAGTAGGTTAAAGGGCTGCAGGAGAGGATGTGTCTCCTCAAAGCTCCAGCTTTGTTTCTCACTTCTTTATGGCATTTCTAAGCCCTTGTTCATATCCTACAGATATGACCTAACTTCCCATTATCACACCAAATCTCTGAGCTGCTGGGGAGGAAAGGCAGGAAAAGCTGGATTGCTGGCAGAAGAGGGAAGAAAGAGCACATATACAAGTTCACTACTAAGAAAAGTGTTTTGCCAGGTGCTCTTTCACCAAAAAGGTGATTGTCAGAACAATCAGAAAAGACAAAAACGATCTGACACTCAAGCCATTGAAAACTCGCTGGCCAGAGTGGCAAGGACCCCTGAACACAGCAAACTCATGTTATTAAAGCCAGTCAGTTCCTGAACACGCGCCGTCCATCTGTTCAAGCAAGTACAAACCTCTGCCATTTGTCTACAGAAGAGCTTTGCTTCCCCTCCTTGTCAACACGCACACAGACGGGTTAATAGAAGTGAAACAAGGAAAAGAGAAGCACCAGTCAAGCTATGAGATATGTGCCTGCATACTTACTTACAGATATTTACAACAGAGAGGCTTAAAATCCAAATCATAACCACCTCGCTGCACAGGCAGGAGTCATCAGTATTCTCCCAACAGCAGCAGCAGCACACTGTGGAGCAGGAGCCTGAATCCCCCTCAAGCAGTTGACAGCACAGCAGTGCACACGCAAAGTTTTAAGAGCCATAATCCTTGTTTTAAAGGACATTAAAACACACGTTGCAGCTTAAGAAAATATGCCAGTTTTATTGGAAACATATCAACGTGTTAATTTTAAAAGTCTGTGGAGGTACCTACCTGCCTCCCAGAAAGCTGAATGGCATTAAGTTAGCAAAATTTAACAGACCCCTTCCAAAATCCATTCTATGTGAAAATGCAGCAGTATTAAACTAACCTTTAAATTAGTAAATGCTGTGGCTCGATGTGGAAGAAGTGCAGTGAAGGTATCCGTTGTTTTGTAATCAACTACCTGTGATCTCTGAGATCTAAGGAAAAGTGGAGTGGAGGAGTTAAAAGTTTAATCCAGCTGTGAGGCTTTGATCTGCTAAAAAGACATTTTAGAGCTGAATCTGAAAAGAATCAGGGTTTCAGTCTGCTTTTCTTTGTTAATCCTTGTTCTGTTGCCTAACAAAACCCACACGTGCTGGCCTTGTGATGGATTGGACTGAAAAGCCTTTCTTCTACCAAACATTTCTAATTATTATCTTGGATGGAAACCTGCTACATAAAACATTACTATATAACAAAGCTTGACATCTTCAGAACTCTAAGATTGCTGTCTCAATATGATTATGTACTTGCAGAGCAAGAAGATGACAGATAAAGGAAGGAATGAGCAGTAATATTTTAGTTAGCTTGTTTATTTCCCCCCTCCCCCTTTGGCTGCACTAGTTTCTGAAGTGTTTTGCTATGTGAAGTCACCAATAGATTGTCAATTAAATTTAAAAAAAAAGAAAAGAAAGTCCTGTGTGTTCCAATCACTTTCAATCTGCTACTTTTTTTCTTTTTCTCCCAATAAATGGAGCTGAGTATAGACTCTCAAATGATCCAGGAATACCTAAAATCCTTATATTCAAGCTGCACTTAAGCTACTATAAACCTCTTCCTGTATTTGACATATCCTTAAAATAAAAACCACAACAAATAAACAGGATTATCACATGCTGGTGACATTATACTGCTTCTGGAGAAGAAGTGATAATTAGAAGGTTATCTAGCTTTCTAAAATGTTCTGACCCTTAAAACAGTAAGGCTGTGTTTAAACAGATGTAGAGAAATAGCAAGTGTTCTAGCTGCTACTCAAAGGCTCCAAATCACTACCTGCTATCAACATTAATTCCCTGAAAAATTGAACCAGGAGGATTTCTTGACATTTAAAATGACTTCATAGCCTAGACAGCTTAGTGGTCAAGATGCAAGGCTGACAGTTCTCCAAATAGCAAAAGAGTGGCCCTGAAGAGTTTTATTTCACGGAGGTAAACCTTGCTTTCACAAGAACAAGGCTTAGGCAGGACAGTAGGGTAATGCAGAAGAAAAATAAGACAATGGCAGCTTCTGCAGATGGAGGAGGAGGGAAATTCTGAATCTACAAGTTCTGAGACAAGGAACAAGTTAGTCTGAAGGCATATTCCATCAGACAGACACCCACCACAACAGGCAGGCTGTGCAATACAGACATTTACTCTCCTTAGTTTCCAACTTCCTCCGGCTGCAGCAATGCTGTCCTCCCCTCTCTTCTGTCCTGAACTCCAATCAACCCATGTCATTAGCTGCCTAGTAATATGTCCCTTTGTATTTACTGCCCTTCCACAGCTTTCCTTGAGCCTATGTTATTCACTCCCATTTTCATCTCTCTCCTCCCCTGCCAAGTTCTCAGGCTAATATTACCCTTACAATTAAGGTATCTGCCCAGACATCTACTTTTAGTTAACATTAGCAACAAATTCTAAGGTTTTATTTGTGTTTCAGTATTTTCTTATTTAGAACAGTTGCTATGTTCTTCAATGAAAGTAAATAAAGAAAGAAGAAAAAAAAAGGAAGTTAAAAGACAACACGAGTTATTATGAAAGGATCAGCATCATTAGCTTTATATCTAAAGAGAAGCCAGAGAAGGAGGAGGAGCAGGGAAAATTTGAAGTGACAGAATATTATTTCAATGAATGAATAAGGACAATAAGTAGCTGCTCTTAAAATAGTTCAGAAGCACCTGGAAACCTTTCAGCAGTCTTTTTGAGCTTCAAGGAACAGTACAAATCAGAGAATACAGACTGAGACAATCCTACAGGGTAAGCACAAAAGCAAGAAAATGACCTATGAAAAAACAGACTTGGAAATCTTGAGTCTTATTATTTCACCAGCTTAATTCTGTAACATGTTTATATTTACCAGTGACAACAGATAACTGCAGAAAAGGATTAAAAAGCCTCAAATTACCTCTCCATGTTCTTGCTGCCATTCTAATCTCTCTCCCTAATCAAATATGTATACACAAATAACTGTCTCAGCACCCCAACTAGGCTCCATATATTGCAGCTTAAATTACCGGAAGAGTATAAAAACTTTATTGTTTGATTAAAACAAATCTCAATTCCATCAAAGGTAACTCCAAGGTTACAGGTTTTGAGGGAAGAGAAGAAATAAGACAATGAAAGAAAAATCTGTTACAGAATCATAGAATGTTGTGAGTGGGAAGGGACCCTCAAGGATCATCCAGTCCAACTCCTGTCCCTGCACAGGACAAGCCCAACATTCACACCATGTCCCTGAGGGCACATGTTGGCCAAATGCTGCTGGCATCTTGTCAGGCTTGGTGCCATGAGCACCTCCCTGGGGAGCCTGTTCCAGTGCTCCACCACCCTCTGCCTCAAGAACCTTTTCCTCATGGTCAACCTCACCCTCCCCTGCCACATCTTCCTGCCATTCCCTCTGCTCCTGGCATTCGTTGGTGGCCAGAGAGAAGAGATCAGCGCCTGCCCATCCTCTTCCCCTTGGGAGGAACTTCTAGACTGCAATGAGATCTCCTCTCAGTCTCCTCTTCTCCAGGCTGAACAAACCAAGTGACTTCAGCCTCTCCTCATAGGACTGTTGTTTGAAATTCCTCAGCAATAGCTCAGACCTTCCTACAGAAAGTTGTTACCGTAGAAAATCACTGTCAAAATCATTCAGCCTTGATCATTGTGGGGAAAGTCATGCAGCGCACCACGAGCTGTCAGAGGGACATAAGTCACAGTCATCTTTCTTCCCCAGATCCTGGAGTGGAGACTGAATGGTAATGCAGAGTTCAGCTACAAAACATTGCTGATGCTTTGCACAGGTAAAGCACCTCTGGCTTTTCACACACCAGTTTACAGACAGGAAGAAAGGTTAACCAGAGAAATTAAGTAACTCTGGTTTGGGGTGGTCCTATGTTGGAGTATCTAACTTGAGATATCTTGGTGTTGAGCCTTTAGAATCTCAGGAGTTTCATTACACCCTAGAAAGCCAGCAGCTCCAGCGTTACCAAATAGGAACTGCTAAGTACTAGCATGTGGGATTTTTTGGTTGGGGTATTTTTTTTGGCTGTATTTTTTGGTTTGGTTGGGGTTTTTTTGTTTGATTTTGGTTTGTTGTTTTTTTTTTTGGTGACTGCACACTGTTGCAATTGAATGAGAAGAAAAGAGAAATACTATAACAAATGTAAGTCAAACTTGATATGTCTGTAATGAACCTTGGTGTCTTGGTCATAGACATATAAAAGTGTATCAGCTTGGGCCAGAAAGTTAAGTTTTCTATACTTGTACTGTACAATGTGGGCACATACACCATAATTTCACATGGAAAAGAGAACTTCTAAGTTAATCTTGTAGAAAAGTTAATCTTAAATGTATGAATTAGACAAAGGTTATGGATCCAGATAAGAAGACATTTGTTGAAAGAGAACTGCATATCAATCATTGGAGTAACCTTCTATAACGCTGGGGCTTGTCTATAAGAAACAATAAAGCAAATGAAACCCAGTGCCATCAAAAACTTGTCTGTATTTGGTATGTGTCATCTCACACAAGCTATTCTGGAGAAAAAGTATAGTTATGTATAAGGTTTAAAGAGCTCACATGATGCCATGTATACCATCACAAGATGTTATACACTTCATTAAAGGAAAAGGCATATATTTTAAATATTAACAAAAATCAGGAATTGCTGCTGTGAACCACTGTGCCATGAAATCTTTGTAAAAAGTCTTTTCTCTGAATACGTGGAGTTCAAGCGGGACTTATTTTATTCCCTCCAAAGTTCAGCCACAAAAGAAGTAGTTGCAGTGGGCAACAAATATTTAACATGCTGCTTTATCAGAGGCTTGTCATGGGAAATAACTTAAAGTAATTTATTTAATGAGATTGCCATTATAGCCAATAACATTTCAACAGGAAGGTTGCTCTTTGGACTAATTAAAACTAAAGCTTTAGAGACCTTTGTGCTCTTCCCCCCACCCCCCAATGTGCCTTCAAAGTATGAGAGACGAGGAGTCTTTCTGAGGTTGTTTACTAAAGGTAATTTGATAGAGTTTTGAGCTCTACTAATGAGCTCATGTGTCTTGCATATTAAGTACTATGACAGAATAACTCTGGGAATACAGAGTCCTTGGTTGTTGGACCACATCAAAAAACCCTGATCTTACAAAGATCCCAATGCTCCACCTACACATTGTGACTTAGTAAGTTGTATTGGGTCTGGCTGAGATGGAGTTAATCCTCCCCTTAGCAGCTCTCAGAGTGCTGTGCTTTGCAATGGTAATTAGAAAGGTGTTGATTACACACCAGTGTTTTCGTTGAGCAGTGCTCCAACACCAGCAAGGCTCTCTCTCCAGCATTTCCCCTCTCAACCAGTAGGTTGAGGGTGTCTTTCCAGCATTCCCCCTCTCAACCAGCAGGCTGAGGGTGGGCAAGATCCTGGGAGGGGACATAGCCCAGACAGCTGACCCGAACTGACCAAAGGGATATTCCACACCATATGACACCTACTTAACAATAAAAGCCAAGAGAAAGGAGAAGGGGCATTTGTTATTACAACATTTGTCTTCCAGAGCAACCCCTATGAGTACTGAAATGTTTGGTTGAAACGATATAACTGTATCTATAACACCTGAGCAATAAAGGGAAAAAAAGTTATTTCAATAAAGAAAATTAACAGCCTTCACGTTGTCCTTACTACAAATCCCACATTCCTCTTTAGACATACAAATGCTCTTGATTTACCTACTGGCCAGGAATGATCTGTTCTCTTCTCCTACTTCCCATGCCCTCTTTTTTATTTGGGAGGGGGGGGGGGGGGGAAATGCCCCACAAAAAAAAAACAACCAAGGAAAAAAACCTTTGTTTTCAACCAAATGTCTTTGAGGCTACAACTATATAATTAGCACAAGGTAATACTAGCAGAAAACATGCCATTTCTTGCACAACTGACAAAGCATGAGCAATAGGCATTAATAAACAACCAAAACCAGTTCTTGGATAACATTCAACTGAGTCCATTATGGACATAACAGAAGTTCAGGATCTGGCACGAACAAACACATGGCCCAGCTGTATGTGACAGCTAACTCATAATCCTGTTTTAGAACCTTTATTGCCTCAAGCATTGCTATCTGTTGAGCCTCCATCAAAAAGTCAACTTTCTACCTTTGCTTTCTTTTGTAGTAGGAGCGAGCAACTCATGTTTCCCCTTGGACAACATTGAAGGGCATTCCTCAGAAAGGGAAATAAATCAAGGAAACTTGACTCTTCCTAAAGTTTTAAATCTGTCTCAGTAAGTCCTGCTTCTTTCTGCCACGCATCTAGAGTACAATCTAAAGAAGCTGTGTCTGTTCATTGTGTAAGAGGAGAAAAAATGAGGAGTTATTTTCTCTGTTCACAGGGAAAGCCAGCCTGTCCATTCCTGTAGTACTGAGGGGCCACCATCTATGCCATTTCCCATTTTAGTGAGCTCCAGTAGGAATGCCTGTGCTGAACTGAGAAATAGCTGATAAAGTTAACTAGACAGCTGCAACTGAATTTCTAAAATCTGTGCCTGCTACATAAATATGAGGGAACCTGGTATAACATTTATTAGTAATGATACATCCTTCAAGTTACATGGCATATTAACTTGCTTGAATGCTTCTAGTTCAATCAAAAGAAGAAAATCACAAAAAAACAAATAAAACCCCAAGAATTTCATCTTGATAAACCATTAATCTATTAATTTACAAATTTCATGTTATTTCCTTACAGTTTTCTCCGTTATCTCTTCTTGAGCCACTCTAACCATGACAAGAATGTTCACATATTAATAAGTGTATATGTATATTCATTAATATTCTAGCAAATAAACTATAAAAAACAGGAACAGCTATTCTACAAAAAGTTTTGTTACAAGTTAAAAAAACTAATTAAAAAAAAAAGTCAGATTGGAATTCCACATGCAGCAAGCCTCCAATAGAGGCAGAGATTTTAATGTTCTAAGTAGCCATAGCTTTAAGCTCCTCTGACCCTTTTTGATTTGAAGTTTCTTTTACTACCAGCTATTATATCACCCGGGTTGGATAATGTTCTTGTGTAGGCAGTGGGCAGAATGCTGATGATGTAATTCATGATTATGTAGAAGGAGGCTGTAATTGCTGACTTTTAAAAATAGCACCAGCTAATTCCCCCATGACCTCTTCAAGCCAGTGGAAGCTGCTGAAGGAGATATCTTCATAGTTAGAGTAATTAGGAAGCTTGGGGATATGAATATCTCTGGAGGGTTATCTTCATTTTATATTGTGCTATTTATACTGCAGGTTTTAATGCAACTAATAATTCCTTTTTTTTACGCATCATGATGTATCAGCTATTAGATTGCTATGAGGAGAGATAAAGAGAAGGGGAAAAAAAACCCATAGCAAGTGGACTGGAAAGCACGGACCTCCAGTACTTAGTGAGACTAAATCTTCCACTAGTACTGTCCAGGCAGCGAGTTTTAGTGAGTTACATCCACAACTCCCAGCCTGGCACCAAACCAAGTCAATAAATAAGCTAGTTAATAAAATACTGTCTTTTTCAGTGTTCTTTATAAACCACAAGGTTGAAGTTCTCTGCAGTGAGGGAAGGAAAGGGGTCATTGTTAAAAACGTAATAGTGGGGAATGGATAAAGGCCCCATGTTCAGGAATAGAAAAAAAATCTAATACCATGGTCTGTCTCTCTTTCAAGAAACTTTTTCTACTATGATTCAGCTTCAGTTATGCTGCTAGATAATTATTAATTTGTATTTCTTTGTGGAGTAGCCAGTAGTGACCGAAGCAAAGTGAGTTAACAGGAATGTGAGCCTTTCTCAGGTGATATCAGGGTGATAATAATACCAATTATTAAATCTATGCTGGAGGTAACCTGTAGCATTGAAATAAATATAGATGAGACCTGATTTATCCCATACTCTTTAAAAATAACTTTATCTTTCCACAAGAAACACCTTTATGAAGGATAGTTTCATGATCTTTTTATGAAGACATGGTATGAGGTCATTTTAAGGTTCAGAGCAAAGTGATTTTTTGGGTCATCAAGTCCAGTCCCTTGTTATGATGAGCATCACACATAAAACTCCTTCATTAAAAAAAACTGTGGTCCATCAAGTGTGACTAGAAGGGGATTTTTTGTTTGATTGGTTTTTTAAGGGTGTCTCAATTTCTGTTTGGAAATCTATTTCAGAAAGTCATTTGTAATTACTTGAAAATCTGTAGTTTCCCAGCTTAAACCTGGTTTTGTTACCTAATTATTCCTACCTGCTCTAATGCAAACAAGTTCCTTAAATTATCTCACTAGTCTTTACTTGGTTTTTTGTGGTTTTTTTGTTGTTGTTTTATGTTTTTGGGTTTTTTTCTTTACTTGTTTTTTTGTGGTTTTTTTTGTTGTTGTTGTTGTTTTATGTTTTTGGGTTTTTTTTTATGGAGGGGGGGGAAAAAAAAAAGCCTTAAAGTCAAACTATGAAAAGTTCTAGATGCACCATTTCTAATATAGCCACACCCCTCCCTTAAATGCAACTCCACCCCTCACACCTGTAGCTAGAGTTCTTTCTTTAGAAGGGTGTTTACTCTACATTTGAGCAATCCCTGTGATGTTCACACACTCTACCACATCCTGGACATCTATGTAACCATCGTTTTAACTCTTCACACTGAATACCTAGACAGTCATAGCATCACCAGGCTTAAACAGAAGACCACTTTCTTATTTTCAAAAGCATTTCTGGTTTGTAGCAACACAAGAAGGTGCAACAGGATTCATGTTACTACATGTTAAAAGTCTTGTGCTAACATGGCTTTGTACTAATTAAGAATTGGTAAAATCTGCAGCCCATATCATGCACACAACTTGACAAGAAAGAATACCAGGTTATGTCAGTAACACCTAAACAGCAGGCTCTTGACACTTATTTCTGCTCATGGCTATAATAATGTAGACTAAGATGCAAATAGAAGTACTTTTAATATACTGGATAACCCATCATACTTATTTTTACATTTGGTTTGATACCTTAGAGGACACGAACATACTAAATGACACAAGATGATAATCTGTATCCGTGATTGTTGACAGAAAAATTAAATTTAAAAAAAACCAAACCCTGCCATAATGATGGTTAGAAGTTCAGGAACTTCATAAAACATTTCAAAAAATACAATACACTAAAGGAAAAGAAACAAGGCACACAGAAGGGGAGTTTCATGACACTTACAGGGATCTAAAAAGCACAAAAAGTTAAGGTTGTTTATTGTCTCCAGACAATCATGCTGACTTAAGCTTCAGTGGTGGCAAAATATACTGCTCATGTTTTTAATTTACCAAAATACAGCTGTCTAGAATTATGTCAGAAATTACAGTGAAGTCTGGCCATCATATTATTTGTTGCACTGTTGTCCCCAAGAATACTTCAAGGTCTTTCTTCACAATGCAGTGAAAAATAAAGAGTTGAGGATATTGCTGATAACCTCTGAATTTTTTTACTAGGCTTCCTTATACTCTCACAGCATCAGTACAAGAATCCCTTTCCCCAACAAACAAGCAAAAAAAGAGGAACAGAATATACCAGTCCACAAAATTCTTACTAGAACAGTTTCCTTTAAAAAGGGTTATATCCACTATCAGTCAACACTTCATCTACTGTAACCCAATTACATTATTTTTAGTTAACAGAGATACAAGAATTAAAACTAACCCATCATTTTTCACCTCTATCTACTTCTACACGCTATGCGCAGCCACAAAAAAAAGAGCAAGTGTAACAGATCTTTTGTCACAGAAAAGAGTCAGTAATAAAATTAATATTTTAAAAGTTGAAGTCAAGATAAACAGCACCCACTGCTCTCCCCCTGCCTGCACAACCCATGATCTCATCACATAGGATAAATACATTGAACAGCCCGAGTAAATCCACACAACCCCATCGTACCTGAGCACAGCCAAGTTGGTGGCAGCAGCAAGTTCTACCAACAGACTCAGAAAAAAATCAAAACTAACAAGTAACATCCAGAACACCAGCTCAGGAACAGCAGGAAATGAGCCAGAGGGGACACAAGCTACCCATAAAATGTCCATGAGCTGGTCAGGAGACAGGACCACAACCAAGACTAAAAAAAACCAACCAAAAAACCAAAACTACTTACAGTGTAGATCTGAGGTCCACGCAGTCAGTAAGTCAAAACAGGAAGGAAGGGGACTGACCACAGACACCTGCTTATGGCTTAGCCCAGAGCAGGGCGGGGCTCCAGCACCTGTGAGCAGAGTGTGGCTGGAGTGTCACAGGTGAGGCTGATCAGAATAATTAAGGCTTATTGGTGCCATCAGTGCCCACAGAATTGACCAGCTGCCTCATTAAGCTGTGCTTTGCTTAGCCACATTTTTTTTTTTCCTGCCAGAAGTGCTCATTACCCTTCATGTCCCTCTGTTCCAACTCCACCTGAGCTCTGGTTTTCCTAATCCTGTCCATGCACACACAGACAAAGTGCCTGTAATTCTCCTGGGTAGCCTGTCTCCTCTTGCACCTTCTCCATCCCTCATTCTGTAGAGGAGTTCAGTCAGGAGTTGCATTTTCAGCCGTGCAGGCCTTCTGCTCCACGAGCTCGTGGTTTGTGGAGGTTGTCTTAGAAGCTTACCCAGGTTTTCTCTGCCCGTTTGTCCTCCAGAACCCTGCCAGACAGAGCCCTCAAAAAACTGAATCCTGTTCCACTGAAGTCCGGGGCTGGGACTCTATGATTTGTTTTGCTATGTCTTCTCAGGAAGTTTCACAGTCTCTGCTGCCAAAGCTGTTTTTCACCTTTGCATCTTTGACTAGCTCTTCCTTGTCTGTGATTAATATGTCCAGCAGAGAACCTTCCCTTCTTGGCTCATTAGTCACCCACATACAGAAATTGTCCTCAACACACTCTTGAAGCCTGTTGGATTGCTATTACTCATTTTTCCCTCGTTTCAGACTCGGCTAGCTCTGATGCCCTGACTGGTTTTGTCCCCCATTGCCTGTTCCCAGGGCATTGTGCCTGTTCGATAACTGCAGCCCTGCAGGCAGAGAAGGATCCTTCCTCCTCCTGCTGCTAGCCTTCCTCACCATGGTAGTCCATCCACTTTTCCTCTGAGCACAATCACTGGCTGCCCTTTCCATCCACCATGGGGCATGACTGTAAGAGCTCAGAGAAGCCAAAGCCTCCAGAAGCCAACCCTGACCTGCAGTAGCAAGCTGCCAGAAGTTCCCCTGAGGAAGATGATCTCTGCAGAAGAAGCATATGGAAGAAATTCCCTGAAGAAGCAGCCTGGAAACTGCTGTGACAACTGTTACACCTCTGCTAGCTGATTCTCTTAGCTGCACTCAAGCACAGGCATCGTGAGAACAAGTCGTTAGCACATGGGTGTTGTGAAGGCCTTAAAAGATGAGGAGCTTTCTGAGAGCCAGCCCACAGTCAAGTCTTGTGTGTTGGAAAGAGAAAGTTTTTCTACAGACTCTGAAGGGACTCTCACAAACCAGAGAGCTGTTCTTGGAAAGCTGTCAACTAGAAGTGATATTGGAGAAAAAGTGTCCTGTGAGAAAAAGGTGCGGACAAAGCTATTGGCATTCTCGAGGCCTGTCACAACCAGACCCCTGAAACCCTGAGAACTTCTTGCATCACTGACAAGATGATCCTTTACCAGTCCCACTACTAGGAAATTCTGAAAGTTGTTGGAATAATCTTCCTACTGTCCTGCGCCTAGAAACAGCCACTGGCTATTTCTAGTAGTGCCATCCAAATGAAACAGATCTGAGGAGCAAAACAACTATGCTGACAATGAGATACCAACATGATTTGTGTGTCAAGAGGTTTTATTTCAGCCTTACTCTGGTTTTGTGAGCTGCGTGCCTATTAGCAGCTAGAACACACTAGACGTGGTCTTGGAGTGCATCTGCCGCCACGACTTCATCTGAAAGAGGCCCGATCGATGCTTACGTGCCCTTGGAGACTGTTCCATGAAGTGAACTTTTTGCAGTAGATAGGAGATTTGTTTCAAAAAATTCCAATGCTCATAAAGATACACTCACATTCTTAAGAAATGCAAAAGATGATCCTGCTCTCAACCCACCTAACTATAACCTTTTCATTGTTTGGACTCCCTGAATGATAATATTGGCCTCTTACCAACAATATGAAGTTTTTAGAGAAATTCTTTGTCCTTCTCAGGCTGGCTTCAGACTTTTTGTCTAACGCTGTTATGGTTTGTTAGCTCAACTCTGTTCAGAGAGACTGGCAGACAGGCTACCAGTGTGACCTTGAAGCAAAAAACCAACATCCATGTAGGATATTGCTGAATGTGGCATACGTAATGTGTTCTGGCTAACACTGAGCTTGCCATCAATCATTCCTTTTGAAATAGTCCCAAACATTAATGATAGGCAACTTCTGCACCCCAAGCACATCATCCCAATGACAAACAAGATCTTTCAGGGTTCAGTGCTATCACAACTCGTGAAACTAAGAATAGTGATTTGCAGCATAGCTCCTTACACATTTCCAGCCACTGAGGACAGCAACGAGTATATCAGAGAGATGGGGTTGGGTGAAAACTAGGAGAGCTGTAGTGAAATCCAGGGACGATGGGAGAAATGAAAGATATAATACTGTTTATTTTTAAATGCTGGTGAGTTTTCCTCTCTGAAACTTAAGATTCTCCACTCAATCCTCTTTTTAAAGAACAAGCATCTAACAATTTTATTCTACTACTAAGATGTCTGTCTGCCTGAGACTTCACGAGAAATTACCAAATTATGTGCGGTTGCTCTACAACTCCAGGTATCTCAGCCAAAACCAATCCAACCAAGAAAACACATTAAATAATTGAAACTGGAAGGGTTTGTAATATACTATATTTTCCTATAGCTATAAACAACCTTTCAAATTTACTGCAGACTATGTTTTGCCTAACTGTGTATTTGTTAGCTGAAAGCATTTTTAAATGATAAAAGGTTTCCATTTTTAAATTTTGCCTATTTTAACTCTTCATGAGAAGAAGCAAACAAGTACATTGTAACAGGTTCCTGTGTAGTAGTAGAAGCTACTCCTGTTCATATCTGTCAAATCCATTTTAAGGATTGTAGTTATGGTGCATGAACTGTATTAATTCTGAGAACTCCTTCTCTTTCCTTTGTCGTCTGGCTTTGTTGAGATGGTAAACTGGTACTCTGTGTTGTTAAAATGCTCCTGGTTTAGCAATAACTTGTATTTTCAATCCTTGAAGAGTATGTAGGTACTATAATGGCACATGCAATATAAATATTGTATACACAAATGACAGGTGCCAGAGCCTGATGTGTATTTTCTATGAAAGGCATGCTACAGTTTCCCTTTCCAGTTAAAATATTGCTATAGCCAGGGAGTGCTTGTCAATTCAGGTTTTTTTAAAATTAATACCAGAAAGTTCTTAAATCAATGGAATAATATCACTCAAACATGGTAGGTCATTTGAGTCTTGTTCCTCGACTGCTCCACAGAAAACTTCAGCCTTTAAATCCCCCTTCAACAGGTAACTCTCCACCACCTGCCCAACCACCACAAATACCAGCTAAGACAGCATTATTCCATTTCAGATAATTTTTCAATATTTTCTTTCCCAATTCCTGTAAACTCTAGCAGTTTGTACTTTAAACAGTATGATGGAAAGTGACAAATGCGGAGACCAGATAATAAAAACACTGTTCCTGTTACTTGTGGACACAAAATAGCATAAGAGACCAGATGATAACTAAACATCCCTTTAAATATGAACACAAACTAAGGAGTTTAAATTCTTTCCCAGCATTTTTCCAGTTGTTGGTTTTTTTTTCCCCTGTTGTTTAAAGTCTCACATTTTGTTTTTGTTTTTTCCCTTGACACTGCACCATGATATTGCCTCTTTGAAAATTGCACACAAAGTGAGACAGACACCTTGAATGCGTAAATACCAGGAGAATTGTTTATCAAGAAGTTATGGCCACGTGTAACTCTCAGAACTTTCTCCCTCCTCTGTTGTGGGAGATCTGGTAATAATTTGCATAACAAGTAGAGAAAAACACTGGGAGATAAAACCAAAACAGTACCAGTGAATCAGCACGTCTGCCACTTACCATGACCTAACAGAAAATTTTCCAGAGAGTGAAACCTTTCTGTGCTGCCCAAAAAAATAACAATAAGGTATTATAAATGGTAAAGAAGGACATCTACTTCTATATTATTTTCATTTTTCAGATATTAAGCATCCCCCCTTTTTTTTTCCCCTTCTTCTTTCTCATTTTATTGGCAGGAGGTTGGTTTTCCTTTCTTTCTTCTGACAAAAAATACCAGAACTTATGAATAAAATAATTTTTGTTAAACAGAACTTTCTTTTACACCTTAATTACATTTAAAAAGCTTTTATCTACTTTTGTTTGGTATACATGATAAATTGGAGCATATTGCATATAATGTAATCAAATATGTGGTTATTATCTGTAAGGAATGAGGAAGAATGTATTACTGTGAATGAGGACGAATGTATTGCTGTGCTCCTAATCACTGTGGAGTCCAGATGATATCATCAACCAAAGGAGCCTGGCTCCAGTGGTTCTGTAATAACATCTGAACCCTGGTATTGATTTGTAATGTGTAATCTACTACTTCACTCATTGTGATTCATACAGGTAAGAAGAAATTAGGGGTTTTTTAGAGAATTTTTGAGTTTCAAATATATAAGTTTCAAAACTTTCCCTCCCTGAATCACAGACCTAAAATAAAATCTGATAGCAGCAGAGTAGCAAGTTGCTTTGTGCCCACATGCATGCATTGACTTTACCTCATTAAGATGGAGAATTTTTATTTTCTACTATTGATTTTTAGGTTCTCTTTTATATTTTTTATTGGCCTGTCTTCTTCTTACTATTCAGTTTCAAAAAAAAGCCTTTATTCTGGGCTCTGGTACAAGCCAACTTGCCCACTAATCATCAGTCATTTTGTGCTACAGTTAGTGAGATGAAAAAGGCAGAATTTAAAAGAAGAAAGTTTATATCTGACCCATACATGCAAGTCAGAAAAATATTTCTTTTCACAGCTCAGCTGACATCTTTGAAAAATTGTTTCCTGAACTAATTTTATTGCCATCCCTTATCATTCACTCCCATTCATGGTTGCAAAACATCATTCACTCCCATTCATGGTTGCAAAACATCCCCAACTAACAAGTAACTATGATTATCAGTATTGTCATCATTAAGTACTCAATAGATTTTAAGTTTCTTTTAACCTAAATGAAGAAAAAAGGTAAGATTTATAATCATGGTCTTAGTCATTTAACTGCAATCTCTCTATCACTTACATGATAACTACTATACTAACCAATTTTATTAAACTCAGGAATCAAAACTGTGGTTGGCAGTATAAAAGACCCAAATTCTTCCCTAAAAGGGAGGCATTTAAATTTATCCTTGATGCCAAGAGAGGATCCAGAGAAAAAGAGTGGAAGAAACATAACCCGTCAAGATGTGGGCCATGAAATGAGTGCTTTACATGTGCTCATCTGAAGTAAGAGTTGTGATAGCACTGACTTGACTTGAAAGCAACCTGTTAAGAATTATGGAATTAGCTATGTATGAATCAGTGAGACAGAAGGAATAGAGCAGCTCAGCACAGGGCAGTCACTTTAGATATTTTGGCTGATGACTTAATCTTCTCAGAATAAAAATCTTTTAAAGGTGAGGTACATAAAACAGTAGGTAAGGAGTGGGGTGATGAGATTGGCCTTGTGAGAGAGAACTGGAAACAAGCAGAACATAAGAAAGGGGTGGGAGAAAAGGCTGAGAAACAGGAAGGTAATGATATAGGACATGATATGATATATGGAAGATAAAGGATTAAAATGTGCTGAGAAAGAGTAAGGAGAAGATGGTGAGCCTCAATGAGACAGTGATCTCAGCCTGAAATTATATCGTTTGGTATTTGGAGTCATCATCCCAAGTTTTTTGAATTCAGGTCCAACGATACCAGCTTGGAACTCCTCTGAAAGGAAGAAGATTCTCCCACTCTCTTTTCAGGCATTTCTTTGCCCTCTCTAGATTGCCGAAAGATTGACAGGAGGGATAAAGGCACTGTTCATTTTTCAATTATGCATTAATGCCATGGACTTGACTCTTCTACTTTGAAGAGCTATTTTGTGCTCTATCTGTAGGTTGCGTTGTGGGTCGTCACTACAGCACACATACATTCTGCACAGCGCTCTGCCTTCCTCACCCTACTGCTATCTGGCTGACAACTTTATTGGAAAACATCAACAGAAAAGATGTAGTTGCATATTTTTGGCTCCCCAAATAGGCCACATTATGTTTGGCTGCAAAATAATTACATGACATTCTTTGCTTTCCAAATTCAGGATTATCTAGCCTGTGCCTATGGCACTAACTCTACATCTGCTGGCGATACGCGTGACAGCAAGAACAGAGGCTGATTTGCAGTCTCAGAAGCTATCAAAACTAGCAGCACTGAAACCACAATAATTGTATGAATTCCTCTACAGCACAAGCTTCAGCTTTGCCTCAGTGTTTAATAACTTCTCTCATATTGGCTATGGCAAATACTAAGAAAAGTCAGAAAGTACGCCACAGTGTCTTGGCTTCACAGTAGGTGCGCTCAGAAGCAACCTGAGCTGGTAAAATTTTCCAGTGGGATATTTTCTTGTCAGAAGACATAATTCTATTAAAATAAAAATACAGAATCATAGAAACATAGGATTCTTTTTGTTGGAAAGGACCCTTAAGAACATCAAGGCCAACCACAAACCTAACACTGCCGAGTCCACAACTAACCCATGTCCCTCAGCACTATGTCTACATGACTCTTCCACCCCTCCAGGGATGGGGACTCCACCACTGCCCTGGGCAACCCCTTCCAATGCCTCAGAACCCTTGCAGCAAAGAAATTCTTCCTCACATCCCATCTCAACTGCCCTGGCCACAACTGGAGACCATTTCCTCTTGTTCTGTTCCTTGTTCCTTGGTTGAACAGACCCACCCCCACCTCTCTCCACCCTCCTCCAAGGGACTTGGACAGAGCCAGAAGGTCTCCCCTCAGCCTCCTCTTCTACAGGCTCATCAACCCCAGTTCGCTCAGCCACAAGGGAACTCAGCACACTTGTGCTCCAGACCCTTCCCCAGCTCCGTTGCCCTTCTCTGGACACGCTCCAGCACCTCCATGTCCTTCTTGGAGTGAGGAGCCCAAAGCTGGACACAGCAATCAAGGTGTGGCCTCACCAGTGCCCAGGACAGGGGGACAATCACTTCGCTAGTCCTGATGGCCACACTATTTCTATTCTGCAAGAATGTACTGATTCTGACAAATTTAATTCAGCAAAAACATCCTTGTCTTTTGGTATCATTATGAAACATTAAGACTTTCATTTTAATATTATTTTAATTTAAGAGCATCTCTTCTACAGAAAATATACATTAAAAATAATAATAAAAAATATCAGTTTTATCAAAATGGAATATTTGGACTGAATTAGCATTGTCTTTTCCAAGAATCATAATGAAACAAGTTCAGAAATCCCAGAATTTTCCATTCTATAGACTCTCAATTTCTGGCATATTCCTGCAAATATGAAGTAAAAATTACCATGCTCTACTATTCAGAAATAGCTAAACAGTGCTCTAAAGGACAATCACAATGCTTTTGTCCAGAAAAGTGCTGAAGTTTATAAGCTGATGTTTCTTCTAAACACTTCCCGGAACTCAGAGCAGATCCTAAAGTGATATAAATCAGAGAAGTCCAGTATGACCGCAGCAGGCAGTGTTTAACGCAATCAATCATCACCAGCGCTCAGGCTTTCCAGGTGCACTTGATGATGGACACTTACAGCACGTTTTATAAAGTTAGCATTTCAAGAACTCACCGTTGCAGTTCAGTTTGCTGCTCTGCTCTGTAGTGTGAATTTTTGGCAAGTCACTCAGTCATCCTCTGTCCGGTCTCCTCCTGTAAAATTGAAATAAAATTTTGCAGCTTTCGTTCAATCTGGAGTTAGACCTTACACCTGCAATATACAGACATTGGTAGGCTGTGTAGAGCAAATGGGAAACAGCAGCAAGCGTATGTACTAGATGGTTAAGAGGGACATTAGTTCTTCAGAGTGGAAAATATCTTTCAGTACGTGTTTATAGAGAACCTATTAGAAATAATTTATTTATCAGTCCTAGTGAATATATTAGAATATAAACTAAAATGAATAACAATTTTTTTGCTTTTAGTATTGAGGACCCTACTGCAGTTCTCGTATGCTGAGATCACATAGCTCAAGTCACTAAGTAGTATCCTCTTCACAATTTACAATTTGTAACTAACAACATACTTCGTTATCTCCTCCATTATTTTAACTTCTGGGCAACAAGAAAGCTCATATCTTCACACCTCTGCAGTAAGACTGGTTTTTATAGGTTTTTAAACTTTTTTTGGTTGAGGTCTGCAAATTCAAATAGTCAGTGATGGTACAGACACTGCACTGCAAATCCAAGCCTCGTGCACACAGGCTTATTTTTCAAAATTGCTTTTCATGTGCTTATGAGAGCTGGTCCGTGAACCCTTGAAAATTGCAGAGCCAAAGCTATTGACTTAGAGGACTGAATGAAATTTTGACTAAAAGCTGTAAGGGAAAACACCTTTACAAACTCAATAGTTAACAAATTCCTCTATATTGAAGGATTTCTTTATGCAGAGCAAGGTTGGCAAACCCTTCAATGGCACACCAGAGAAGTATCAGCAAAAGACAGTTACTGATTTGCAATTACGCTGTAGACAAGGTGTCTGAACAATAATGATTATTTCTGTTATTTAATAATTATTGTGAGGTTTGTCACTACAAGATGTTGTTAGAATTTCACAAAGTCTGCCCTTGTCAGAGAAGCAAAGGACACTCACTTTATCTCAGGAATTATCAAATTACTATTCTTAGCTAATTTATTAAGTCACATGTATTATGGAATTGTACATAAACTAGAATTTGATGCTTTCCCTGTTAGCTATAATTCTGATTAAATGCAGCATGTGGTTCACACCTATGCAGGAATTTAAAGAAAAAAAAAGAGGGGATTAGATATAGTTTAGAATATAACAGTGTTAGTTGACAAGGGAGACAAACACATTCCAGTTGTTGGAATTCTCTACGTGTGGTCTAAAACGCTCAGCAGCAGAACATCTACAATTCTGACATTCATTAACACAAATTACCTTGTGATATATCAGAAGAGCATGTAGCAGCATGCCATACAATAATTGTCTAGGATATAGTGCTACAGATTCTTCAGCGCCTCCCAAGAGCCTGCCAACTACACAGCAGAAAGCCAACAGTTTATGTGCAACAGCTTCACATGTGGCCTGTTAGTGAACACCACTCCTGGAACAGTCGGGAGTGAAATGACAGTCTCAGTTAGACCCTTACCCAGGCACTGGGCATCTTCCTTCCTCTCCAGAGCAATGGGAGCTTCTCAGCAACCCTGAAATTGCATCACCAAAGAGATATAATTGGCCCACAAAGACAAGGCTGGGACTCCAACATGTTTGTTTTGTAACATTTCTTAAGGGGGAAAAAGTTAGGAAGTTTTAAAGTTGTGGGAAGAAATTCAAAACAGGATTGAATTATATTCTTTGAAAAATTATTTGATCTAGGCAAAAAGCCTTCAGTATAAAATCCCACAGCCTGGATCTGTTTTCCCATTGGCATATGTATATAAAACAAATCAATGCTGTCCTAAATTGTCTTAGTAGCTTCATGGACCATAACTCAGTAGTGTTTTTACCACTGATTTTGCAACTAGCTTTCCTTCTACACAAGCACGTTGAACTAGTTAGAGTGCCAGCTTCATATTAGGGTTTAATAATACACCTTCTATTACAGGTGTTACATAGAAAACAACCCGATTCAGAGATAATTCAGGAGAAAAAAGAAACACAACCAAATATAATAAGTATTATAAGTATATAATATTTACAATATATTCTATATATGTGGAAAGAAATTCAAAATAGGCTTAAAAGATATTCTTGAAAAAAATATTTTATCTATGCAATAGCCTTCAGTATAAAATCCCACAGCCTGAAACTGTTTTGTATATATATTGTATAATATATTGTATTTGTACAATATATTGTATATCTGCATTGCAGTTAGTGATGAAACCAGACTGACCCACTGGTAATTTAAGAGAAGTGGTTTTAATTATGCTCATCATTATTATATCATTAAACAGATTTAGACCATAAAAAGAAAATACATGGGTTTTTTTTTCCATAGGCATGTACAAGACTTTTCATATATATTTATATATATATATATATGAAAATTGTTGTCATGTTAAAATATCATATAGGTCAATATCATTACCAGTTGTATCACGTACATTTTTCACTGGATGATTTAACAATGAAAAAAAACTGGAAAGCTAATTTCAGTTTGGACGTATCCAAAGGATCAGGTTCAGGATTTGATTTTCTGGAATCAGAAAGATTGATCCATGTTACTCCAGTTCTTGCCAGAATAAGCCCTAAGAATTCAGCGGATTTCACTGAAGGCTGAGTTGTCTTTCTAATTAGGCTGCTCACTAAGGCTTTAGGGAGTAGTATTTGCCACAGAATGACAACTGTTTGTCTAGGCTTAAATAGGAATGTTTTCAGTCGGTGCATTACTTCCTTTCCTGTAATCCCTCCTAAACTGTGCTTCAAAGTTTGAGAGGTATCTTTACACCCTACAGTAAAAGGAAGCTAGGTCTGGAATTCAATTTATTATTGGCTACCATAAATAGCAGTGCAGCTTGCAGTAAATGAATGCACAGGATAAGTTAAGCTGGGTTAGCCCTGTGTAATACAGCTATATTCCGCTTTTTGTACCCACTAATTCATTAAATGCCACTGCTGGCTGTGTCCCTTCATCCCTCAAGATGTAGCTCTGGTACAAGAAGTTCCCAGAAAAACCTTTAAACACATGAAGGGAGTACACATACTGAAGTATTCTCCTGAAAAAGGTTCACAGGTTTTAGTTTTGAGCACTGGGGGTTTTTATTTTGTTCACAAGGCAAGGCACTTGCAAACAACCAGCATCACCTGGAATTCATATACTTAAACTTCTGTTTGGATATCAATGCCACAGATGTTATTGGAAAGACAGAGAAATATAATTTCACTTCCTTCTTGACCGTGTCATTACATGTAAATAATAATTTGAGCTACTTTTTATTTAGTACAACATGTATTGAACATCTTTTCATATAATGATGAACTATAGCAATAGCATAGGAGCTGGGGAGGTGTTGATACACTCAGAAACCTGTTTTGGCAAAAGGAAACACTCCTGATGAGCAAAGTCAAGACTTTATTGCTAGTGTAACTGAAATTTTAACCATTTAATCAAAGAATTCCAATTTTATTCATTACAGACAAAGAATAATAAAAAAGATTACTATTAGAGAAAAATATCTTGATAATAATAGCATTAAAACTGTGTCATGGTTTAAGCTCAGCTGGCAACTAAGCACCACGCAGTAGCTCTCTCACTCCTCCCTGCTCTGGTGGGATGGGGAGAAGAAAATATAACAAAGGGCTGGTGCATGGGGACAAGGACAGGGAGAGATCACCCACCAATTATGGTCACAGGCAAAACAAACTCAACTTTGGGAAAGAAAAAAAAATCAACTTAATTTGCTAACAACCAGGGTAGGATAATGAGACTTAAACCCAAATCTTAAAAGACCTTCCCCCTACTCCACCCTTCTTCCTGGGCTCAAGTTCCTTTGCTACCAATTTCTCTATCTCCTCCTCCCCAGCAGCACAGCGGGGCAGGGAGTGGGGGTTGGGGTCAGTTCAACACACGTTGTTTCTGCTGTTCCTTCTTCCTCAGAGAAGGAGCCTGAAAAAAATCTGTGTTGTCCCACTCCCTTGCCTGCTCTTCTTTAATTATCAGTAAATGATCACGGGCGAGTTGTTTCTAGTCCTTGGCTATCTAGTGTCACCATGTGCCACTTTTCTTACCATGTCATGCCCACATTCCTCTGCACTGCACTAGATCCCCACTTTCAAGCCTCTGTTATCATACCATGCCTGTACTCCTCTATACTACCTCATTATGCAAAAATAAAAAAAGTTTGCTCTATGCAAAAAAAAACCCCAAACCCTCACTTGTTACTACCATCTAAACAAAAATAAAGAGAGCCTGAGGTAGATCAAGGCAAGTCTGGACAAAGCCTAACAAGTTTCAGTGCAGAGGCTCGAGTTAGCATCAAGGCTGTACCATCCATGTCAGTACTGTAGCTTTTGGGCTAGAGATGCAGAAAGAATTAGTAAGCTATGTTAGTAAAAAAATGAGTGGTGACAAGTTGGACAGCTGCTAAACCGGGCAGTGGCAGCACTTAACTTATCCTGGTAGTATCAGAAATTGTAAAGGAGGTATCAGCCACCCTTCCTCTCCAGGAGACAATGCAGCCACATACCAAAACACAGCTGACATCCCATGAAAACAACACATTATTTTCTTTAATTTCAACTATGGAGTAAAACCACAAACACTATTAAATAGTGGAATTGCCTAAGTGGTTTCAGATACATGTGGTCCAAATGAATATCTTCAGGAAATTGTTTAATATTTGACTCACCAATAACGGTGTGATATGAAATTACCAAGAACATATTTACACAGTGTAATACTTTGGACATATTTTTCTAGAGTTCAGAGTAAAACTAATTTTGCGATGAAACACAGTGCTTGATAAAGGCTGGAGTTCTGTCATGTGGAGGTTTTCATAAATAAACATTCCTTATACCTCAGAGGATGGAAATGCTACCAAAGTGGAGAAAACAAAATAGTTCAAAGCAAGCCATACTTTTTGGTTGAGAGGAAAATGTCAATAACCCATCGTAACTGTGACGGTATGACTCACTTTAATACTGAGTCATACAGATCCCACAAACCACAGAAATGTTTGGACTGTTATTTTTAACAGCCTTTTAAAGACACTAACAACAAATGCAAATAATAAAATATCTTTACTACATTGCTGTCTTTGGTAAAGAAATTGGAGTTGTTTTGGATGGCGGCTGTACTGGATCTGGCTGGGATGGAGTTAACTTTCCTCCTAGCAGCCCCTATCAGGCTGTGCTTTGCATTTCTGGCTAGAATGGCGTTGATAATACGTCAATGTTTTTGCTATTGCTGAGCAGTACTCACACAGAATCACAGAATGGTTTGAGTTGGAAGGGACCTTAAAGCTCCTCCAGTCCCAACCCGCCCTGCCATCAGCAGGGAGCCCTTCCACTAGACCAGGTTGCTCAAAGCCTCATCCAACCTGGCCTTCAACACTTCCAGGGAGGAGCAGCCACAGCTTCTCTGGCCAACCTGTTCCACTGTCTGACCACCCTCACAGTGAAGAACTTCTTCCTAATATCTAATCTAAACCTGCCCTCTTTCAGCTTAAACCCATTTCCCCTTGTTTTGCCATTAACTGCCCTTACACAGCATCAGAGCTTTCTCTCCAGCTACTCTCCACCCCACCATTTCCCGCCCCCCTCAAAAAGGCCAGAAGGATGACGGTGGGCAAGAGGTTGGGAGGAGACATAGCCAGGACAGCTGCCTTAAGTGACCGCAGGGATATTCCATACCATACAACACCATGCTCAGTAATAAAAGCTGGGAGAAAGGCAGGAGGAGGGGAAGATTTTCATTATTAAGGCATTTGTCTTCCAAAGCAGCCACTACCCATACTGAGGCCCCATTTCCCAGTCGCTGGACACTGCCTGCTGATGGGAAGCAGAGAATAAATCTCCTCATTTTGCTTTGCTTCCACGTCTGGCCTTTGCTTTTTTCATTAACTACCTTCATCTCAACCCAGGAGCTTTGCTCATCTCACTTTCTTCTCCTGCCCTGTTGAGGACACAGGAGTGAGAGTGCCAGAGGGTGGGAAGCCTGGCAGCCTGGCAAGGTCAACCCACTACACTGCATTTATTTAACAAAGACCGTGGTAATTGCCACTGTGTTCATGTGCCGCAGAGCCAAAAAGAAGAAAATTGCAGAGGGTTTGAGATGGACTCTCCATACAGTAGGCATTAATATAAATATCTTCTTCAGTCTGAATAAACACAAATTTACTGCTCAGACTCAGTGTATTTTGTGTTGACACTAGCTAGGCTTTTCCAGGGAATTACAGGGAATACTCTCAAGCTTGGTAAAATTCTCAAGTCACAGAATCTTTCTGGTGGACGGTTGCTGATGTGACTTCAATATAATAACGCCCTCCTGATTTGAGATTGGCAGAGATTGGAGCTCACAACTCACAGTAACTACTGAACATACAGAGAAAAATAAATAAATAGAGAGAGTACATCTCTCACTCATCAGAAAACAATTCTGAAACCAGAGCATAGAAATGATAATGCTTCAGAAACATCCAGTAACAAAAAAACCCTGTTGATGTACCTGAGAGATACGCACTTACAAGATCAATCTGGTGACTTAATCTTACTGAATTGCCCCTCATAAAAACTCCTGATCAAGCCCAGAGGCATGTAGCAAGAATTAGATCAGAAAAAATCTGTATCTGTTGGGTCTAAATTTCCACAGACTTGCATTTTTATAGTAATTTATGTTTCTGCATAATAAGGTGCAAAAATATTTGTAAAACAATTCTTCATTCAGCTACAAATCTAGTAGCAGAGATGTATTTTTTACATATTTTACAGTGACATACATGAACACATAAGGTATATTATTATGCTAAAGAGCATAGAACTGAGTTAAACTTTTGAGTGCTGTTCCACAAAACGTTCCAAAAGGTTGTAATGTTTTTCTTCTCCTCCCCCCTCTGGCACCTGGTTAAAAATTAACTCAAATTTCTGATTCATGTACTATTGCTGAATGTGAATATGAGTTGGTTTAAACAAAATACAATGGAGAAATTAAAGTGTACAGATTGAAAAGAAACTGAAGGATGGGTCAGAAATATTGCAGTATAAAGGATGTCTTGTAAGAACTGTCTTGCAGGTCCTGTTTTTGGGGTTTTTTTTTTTTCCCGAAAATGCTTTTTTTTTTTTAAAAAAAAAAAAGGACTGACAAAGAAACATCCTTTCCCCCAACAACTACTTTTGACATTAATATTAAACCTGGTGGGGGAAAATAGATCTATATAAAGCTGTTTTGAGTGTAGGAGCACTGATTAGCTGATTGAGGGCAGGACAATACTATTTCCTTTCAAGATTAAAAGAAAAAAAAAAAGAAAAGTAAAAATAAATGCACAGTTAATACAAGCACAACAAAAGAATCAGTCAAGCAGAACAGTCAATGTTATAGAACAGTGAGATAGCAGTAATCATAACAAAGTAAGTTAAAAAATAGGAAAGAAATAAGAAAAGGATTTTTCTTTTTTTTTTTAAAGTGTTACATTGAAAGTGCTTACGAAGGAGATATTCTTTAAAAGTAAACTAGAGTTCTATCTAAACTCTTCCACTCAGCTTTTAACATATTATATTGTTTCCAACTTAAAGTCTTTCTCCACTGTTAGGATTGTATTATGCAAGAATAATGAGTTATAGCATAGACGAGCCTATACTCAAATAAGAACTAGGCTGAGACCACCAAATTCACATCTGTGATGAACCACAGCAATTAAAAAAAAGTACTGATGTTAGCATGATGCCTAGAATGGAACACCATTGGTCAGCTTGCATGTTTCTTGTCTGAATGACCGTGGAAATTTTACACTCCAGCATGGTAAAGGAAGTAATTTAAGTTTGCATCCTTCCAGCTCCCGATATGCATTCACTGTAAATATTAAAACTGGTGGATAAATACAATATATGCAAATAAATACGAGTAAAAAACCCTTACCTAATCTAAACAAATATTGAAGATCAGATTCTTATACACGGTAGTTAAGTAGCAGGCAGCGAAGGAACAAGACGTGAGCTGGATTTTACCTTGGAATCTCTGCAGCAGCGAGGGAGTCTCTAGTAGGGAGCCAGAGCAACCAGCTCTTCTTCTGTCTTCCTCAGCAAAGGGTGCGTGGCCACGCACATCCTGCAGCAGAGCTTTCTCAGTTTGCAGCACATAGTACAGGTCTCTTGGGTTTTTTTTGGTGGCGCTGAATGTAGCACAGAGCTTCCACTTTTTCCTACCTGTATTGAGAATTGAAACATGATTTTTGATATGGAGGACCTCAGGCTGAGGATTTAAAGTTTCAGCTCACTCCACTTCCCAGGTTTTTTCACTACTGCTCATTTTTAACTAGACTAAACATTTAACTGAATTTAACATCTGCTTCTGCTGTCCAGGAACATGATGGTATTGCATTTTTTTCCATGAGGACCAAGAAATGGCAATAGATGTAATATTTGAAGAATTCTATTTAATGTACTTAAATGATGCTGCTGAACTTTCCTTACCAGAACAGCGATATATGTTCACAATGAAGAATTTATCTAGCATATTCTCCAGTTGCATTTAAAACTTGGTAAATTGAATAAATTAATAATGTTTGAACTTCAAAAGCAGATAGGTTAGAAAATAAACCCCAGGAAAACACTGTAAGATTTTAAAATATCTTGAAATATCTTCATCTATCCATGTTTGTTTCAGAAGGTGTTTATAATTCTATGATCTTGATTGCAGAGTACAGTGGCTTCATTTCTCCAAGAACTTATTCTGATTCCCAAGTTAGTCACCTCTTAATTTACTTGAATTGACATATTTCCATTCTCCCATGTTTTATTATTGCTGTCTGATGTCACCACAGATTTTACAACTATCTATATATGTAAGAAAACCATGGAAATTCAGGAATTCTCATATTATTGAGGCCTGAAACCTTTGGAACTCTACAACAAACAATCATTTCTCATTTTACACATTTTTCCCCTTCTTTGCCGTATAAGTAGACCCAAGTATTTCTATTACAAAACATATATTTAATACAAAGACATAAAATTGTTTTCCAACAGGAAAAGCGTCCTGAAATAATGAGTGCTATTAAATATCCTGACTAGGATATTATGAACTAGACAAATTTGAAAGCATTAATGAAGCACAATTTTAAAAATAATTGGCATACTCACATATATATGTAGTGATAGGACAAGAGGTAATGGTTTTAAAGTGAAAGAGGGTATTTAGATTAGATATTGGGAAGAAATTCTTTATTGTGAGAGTAGTGAGACACTGATGATGAGACAAATGTAGCCACTTTACGGTCAGCAATATCAATCGGACACAAAATCTTTCTTATCTAACACCTCTGCATCAGCACATTTTTGTACAAGCATTTTAATTTAAAAAAAGTAAAAAAGAGTTTAGTTTGACCTTGTATATATTGTTACCATCTATATATATCATCTTACCAGAAAAAAAAAAAAACAAACAACAAAAACCAACTAAACAAACCAAAATAAAACCCAACCAACTTCCTATTTAAAATATGAAACATAGTGTAGGGTTTCTTTGTTTGGTCGGTTGGTTGGTTGGGTTTTTTTGGTTGTTTTGGGGTTCTTTTTTTGTTATTTTTGTTTTAGTTTTTTGTTTTTTAAACTTCATTGCATACTTGTCATGCCTGTTGAAGTCTGTCATATCTCTGGCACACTGGCAAAAGGCAATTTTTAGATACCGGTGTATCGTTTCTCTGCAGCATTATCACCATGTCTACTTTTCATAGAGTTCTGCTAATCTTTCCTGTCTATTTATCCAAGCTTCTGCTTCTGACAGCTCTAATGAATGGCATATTCTGTAGCATGTTGACTGGTAAAATATTTAAAAAACAAGGACAAGATCAACTGAAGTCAGTAAAAATAAATAGCTTATCTCTGCGCTACATCTTTTTTTACCTCATATTTTTCTTCTCAAAGACATCAGTAATGCTTCATTTTCAGAGTCGCCACTTAAAATGGCTGAGGATTTAAATGTCACCCTTCATTACTGTTTGATGTGATAAAGGTTTCATAGCACAGATCACCTCAGTAAGGATAACTGTTTATCCAATTCTTTTAGGAAAAGTATTAATTTTGTTTCTTAAACCAGTTCTTTATTAGAAGGTCTTTTGTTCTTGGTTACATATGCTATTAAATAGATCTTACTGGACTTAAAGTTCATCTAGAAAAGTATTTTATGTGTTTTCTGAAATGTCTTTTACGTGTTTCACATTTCAATTCTGCCAGGTAAGGTCTTGATAGCTTTTCCCTATAGGAGCAACGGAGGTTAAGTGACACAGTGAATTAACTTTAAGACATTCAGAACCATATGCTCCCACAGTCTGCATGCTTCAAGGAGTAGTAAATCACTGAACTGCTGATGTCCCCCCTCATACCAAAAAAAAAAAGGAGAAAAAAAAAAGTATAAGCTGATGAATCTTCTCCCAAATTCAATGTGTGAGCTCAGAAACCGCTTACTCAGCATCCTGCCAGGCCAGGCCACAAAAAAATGACCAAACTCATCAGTGAGTCTTTACACCAAACCACAACCCCTTAAAGAAGTGTGACTTTCTGGGGTCAGACCTCTTTCCCCTCTGGCAGTCACCCCAAAACCCCAGCGCGTTCCTGGGCCGGGGGCCTGGCCCCCCCCCGGGCGCTGCCACTGGGACCAGGGCTCGCTGGCCTCCAACCAGCGCCTCGGCCTCGGCGCCTGAGGGGACCGGTACTGAAAAACCCCAACAAAGATGCAGTTAAAATTGGTAAAAGGGAAAAAAAATAATAAAAAAAATTTAAAAAAGCAAAAACCTGTTTGGAAATGAACAGCCAGCCCTCTTCTCCGCTGTCACACCGACCCTCCCGTGCGCCCCTGGGTCCCTGGCCCTGCTGAGGGAGAGGCGGCCGTGAGGGGCTGCCCATGGCGGGGCCTGCGGTGGGACCTGCTGCCACCCCTGTGGGCTGCAACCCCGGGGGCTCAAAACATGGCTTCCCCCCCCTCGCTCCTCCCAGCCGCCTGCTGGCAACATGTCCCGGGCCCAGGGCCAGCACTGCTCATGGCCCCAGGGCTGCCGCCTCCATGAGCGCGGTGAGGGCACCAGCCCCAACCGAACATCCCCGAGGGAAGTGCTGTCGCTCAGCGCTCTCTTCTCACTGACATTGCCACAAATCCATAGGAGTCACCTTGCTTGTCAGCTGTCCAACCTGAACCTACGCATCTGGGCAGCTATCTTAGAATCACAGAATCTCCTGGTTGGACTGATGCTCTTCATGATCATCCAGTCCAACCGTACCTGTCCACCACTAAACCATGTCCCTGAGCACCTCATCTACCCTTCTTTTGAACACCTCCAGGGATGGGGACTCAACTACTTCCCTGAGCAGCCTGTTCCAGTGCCTGAGAACCCTTTCAGTGAAGAAATTTTTCCTCAGATCCAATCTAAACCTCCCCTGGTGCAACTTGAGGCCAAATCCTCTTGTTCTATCACTTGTTACCTGGGAGAAAAGACACACACCTGCTTCTCTCCACCCTCCTTTCAGGGAGATGTAGGGAGCGAGAAGGTCTCCCCTCAGCCTCCTCTTCTCTAGACTATTTATGTTTCTTTTTCCTGTAGGAGATTAGAGAAGGATTCCATCAGGGGTCCTCCCAAGCTCTCAGCCTTGTTTATGGTATTTTACAAGCAGCACTATTAGTGTTAGGGAGCTTTCCTCTTCTGCACTTCTATTCTGTGAAATTTTCATAATTAGGTATGTATAATTAAGCTTTCCATTAGGTTTGTTTTTTTTTAATTCCCCTTGTCCCAGTAAAAATGACAGATAAATGCCTTGAGACTTTGTAATGCCTTAATTGTTCCCCAAGAGTTAGATTACAGAGTTAGGACCTGATTCACGCACATTTTATGCACCATTTCCTTGACTTTTTTTTTTTTTACTTAACATTTTGCTCAAAAACTTAATATTGCTGAGAGAAGTGCCAATACTTCTTATTTACATAAATCCCTTGAGAATAGCTACCATGTCTTCCCTCTGCACCTCATTATGCACTACATGCACTGCAAAGAAGAGAAAGAATCAGCTCATAACAAGGCATGCAATAGTCCAACTAACCAAATATATACAGCTTTTTGTTGTTATTTCACCCTTTCAGATAAATCATGCCATGGGTTTCAGGAGTATATACCTGATCCATCTCAGAAAAGTCACTCTGAATTCACATCAATGTAAATAAAAACAGATTTTTTGAATACTAAGAGACAGCCATCAAAACAATGATCAAGAAAATGTAAGCACACATAGTAGTCTGTTTTTCAGACTTTATACATATTTCATTATAAAACCTAGTTACTATTACACAGGGGTGAGCTGCTAAAAGAATACTAAAATAATTGGCTTAAGAGGCAGCCACAGAGTTAGTACAAGAGGTATTGCTCTTCTCTGGGGAAATGAGACCTTCTTGTCTGGACCTGAGACAAGAGTGGGAGGAATAGGTTCCCTCAGAGCAGCAGTGGTAGTGCAGCTCCCAGCAGAAGGATGGAGCTGGAAAGGAGCAGTCTGCAAGAGGGAGCTTTAACTGGAATTAACAGCTTCCATTCCAGCCCTGACGCTCTATATCACAGTATTAAATTAATTACAGTGCAACACAGTTGGGGGAAAAAAAAACAACAAAAAAAAACCCCCAACAAAAACCCAACAAAAAACCAAACCAACCCAGTCATAACATAGTTAATTATCAGGCAGCTTTCATTCAGCATAAAACCAGCAGATTTACTTCCTCTACCTTCTCCTGATAACTTACCTACTGCTTCAGTGTCCAAAAAACCCTGTAGTTTGTTAGCCTAAAGGGCACTGATCATGGCAGGAACACAGAATTGCTAGCTGTACTCCTCTGCCTTGGAGACCCGTTCTAGTTACACAAAGTCTCCTTTCCTGCTCTGACTAGCTGGATTCTTGTCAAAGAAGAAAATCATTCTTCAGAATTCCTTTTTGTTGCCCTCTGAAAAACCTTAATATTTTTTCTTTGTCTAAAGTATCAGGCAAAGATGTTGGTAACTGTTCTGCTACTCGTGAGACTGCAGTTGTTAAAGGATTCTGTGTCCTCAGAACAGATTCCCAGTGAAATCAGTTCATTATAGTTGGTTGTTGAAATACAGTTAGGTCAGTCAAAATTTTTTAAACAAATACTAGTTCCTTGCAATAAAAAATAGCAGTGAGGTGGAATTTAATGAGTTTTTCCTGGGTGGGCCATGTGTTAAAAGATATTCCATAAAGAAAAAGAAACTAAAATGGTCTTTCTGCTGCCCAATGTTATATGACCAGAATAAAGATGAAATGTACAGAGAAAACTTAACCTTTTTTTTTTTTCCACGTTACAAAATTAAAAAAAATAAATTGTTTCTTCTTTGTACCAGAGTTTTTCAAATTCCTTTCCTTTTTTTTCTTCTCCTTTCACACAAAGTAAGGACAGTTCAAAAGAGACTGTAACCTAAAATTTGATTACAGAAAAACGCAGTAAAACATTAAGGGATTTTTCAAATGTTCAGGGAAATATTTACATGCAATTAAAAAAAAAACAAAAAAACACAAAACACAAAAACCCGAAAACCACATGATTTTTTATCAATATCACTTACACAGAAAAACATATAAAAAATTGTGACAAATTTCCTGTGTTCCTTCACAAAGAAAAATCTGAACAAACTTCAAAAGGAAAGAAGGAGCTTGCCCTCAATTCTAACAGGCACATGGGTTGAAGGATTACCAAATCTTGTAAGATGTTCTCATTGTAGTACTGTTCTGTATGGGAAGACCTCTGAACCACACAGCTTTACAGAATATGCTAAGGCTTACACAGAAGATACCTTCAAGAATAGATATATTTGCTTCAATAATATACTGTACTTTTGGCCACCCAAGAACTGCTGTACTGTGGTGGCCCATGATGACCCGAAGATATGACCCCAAGGCATTGTGATTCTCCTAAAGTACTTATATTATTCAAGACCTACTCCTTTTTTTTTTTTTTTCTATTTTTTTTCCCATTTTTACCTTTGACTCTCTAGTACAATGGTTTCCTAATGACATAAAAGAAAAATAAAGGAAAAAAAAATCATACATTGTTTACCCTAACTGACCTGCTAAAGCCCAGGACTCATTTGACTGTGTACAAAAGTCAATGTTCTGTGCCATTGATTTCATTTTAGGAAGGACAGTCTATTGCCCTATTTTCTAATGGGTATGTCTACACAGTCTCTGGAATAAAAATACTTTCTTTTTGGAACATATGTTTTCATATTTGTCCTACCTTTTTTTTTTTTTATTATTGAAAGAAAACCCATTATTTGTATCCTACATAGAATTTTTAACCAAAAGAGAAGATTATTTCAAAGGTTTAGAATTCGTTCAGAACCACATAAAGCTGGATGGGATTTTTTTCTAAATATTGACTGCTCATTTGATGCTTCAGAAAATGGCTTTTTGCAGCAAGATTTTCAACAATGATAAAGAAACCTCAAAAACACACTGCTTGGAAGAATAGTCAGGAATACAGATGTTACAGAAGTTAAAATCATCAGTATTGTAGTAGTCTCTAAATGACCTCAAAGTGGAAATGTTGACAAAAAAACCCCAAACATTCTGGATTTCTAATGATCACCTTCTGGTAATTATGTGGTTCATTTATTTTATATTGTCGAGATACTTTTTTGGGGGGGTGAAGGAAACAAACCCATTATAATAATTGCAAGTCAATGAGTTTAAAGTGAAGGGTAGGAAAATAGAAATAATTGTCTTCTACTAGTACATTTTAAAAATAGTTACACTGCTTCTTTTAAAAGGAAGTTGAGTTTTAACTTGTTGGTTTTTTGGTACATCTCCCATTTAAGCAATCTCCTCACTTGAGATGAGTCTGTTCCTTATCTTTTTAGCTAATGAAGTTTGGTAAATATTGCAGTAATTATACTTTTTCCTTAATACCATGTAATTTTTAATAACTACCAAAATTTCTCTCTTTTCAAATAGCTTACCATAGATTGGGAGGTTCACAAGACAGGTAAAATATATCTATAAATCTTAACTGATAGAACGTGCTGATACACATTCCACTTGTCTCCATCAGACATCAGTCAGTGAGAAAAGCAGGACAAGGAACTTTAGGCTCTGGCCAAAAGCAGAGTATTGATGTTTCACTCTAGACAAGTCTGGTACGATAGTGGAGGAGTCTGTAGAAGATCCTAGAAACTGGACTTTTCCTAAATGCCTGTGACATCAGTTTATATCTGAGAAAACAATTATAGTTCACGGATCTCAATTTGAGATTCACAAAATCTTGATAAAGAATAAAACCTTTTGGTTTGGAAAGAAAACACCAGTTTATTGAAATAAACTGCTCAGAAGAAAAAAAAATGTCACCCTGACAAGTCTCTCAATTCACAACCATTGGCAAGAAGTTTTATAAAACCCAAGCTTATTCCACATCAATAATTATTATTTTCTTTTTGTAAAACTATAAGACTTGAACTACTCCATAGCTTAAATAAAATACACTTGCTCTAATTATTTCAAGTGATCTGTTTAGGAAGAACAGAAAAGTTGTGCTTTACAATATTTACTCATATTTGACTGAAACAAAAATATTGAAGCTAAACTTCCACAGAAGGAGTTTAAAAAAAAAATTCCATTGGCTCATACTCCCTTGTCCCCTTTTGCACCAGAGTACTATAAGGCAGTTTCAATCACACTACTCACTGAGACCACACTTCACTTATTACAGTAAGTGGCTGACTGATTATTTCATGCTAACAGTACATTGCACTCACTCTTCTTAAACTGGCACTTTGTTCTTAAACCAGCACAGCCAATTCACTTTCAGTTGGGAATCGAGGGCATCCTAAATTGTCTGATATGTGTTCATACACACAGAAATTACAGCTGCCCTCAGTCTGAGTGGCTCGGTAAACTCTGGAGCCCGCTCAGTTTAAATGAAGGGAAAACTGTTAAATTATTCTGAAGAATGATGTGCAGCTGCTCAGTTTGGCAATCAGCTCCTTTCTCTCTGGGGACCACAAAGCCCAGCTGTGTTAACCTAGGCACAGCTACCGACTCCTCTGCTCTCCTAAGGCAAAAATGGTGTTCACCAAAGGAGAGGGGGGAAATGGGAGTAGTGCTCATTACTTCATGGGATAAACGTGTCTCCTGGTTACCATCTTCATTTAAAGTGGGATAAATCATCCAGTGTGACATTGTTGGAGAGATCATGAGGTCAACCAAAACATGAGATTGATACTTTTCATAATATCTTTGTAAAAAACCAAACCAAAACCCAAACAAACCCGAAACAAAACAAAACAAACCCAAACCAAACCAAAACAAACCCAAACCAAAACAAACCCAACAAAACAAACTGTGCTGTGTAACACTTGCTACAACTTGAATAGCCTCTGCTAAATTTCCAGTATGTTTTTTCTCTGCGATAAAGAATGACAACTGACCTATGGCTCCAGAGATAACTGACTCTGGGTAATATTCAGATTGCAGGTTCTTTTCACTTAACAAAAAGAGCAGACTTCAGTTTGTGAGTCATTCTCTAGACAGTAGTTCAATATTACATGTTTTTCTAAAGAATCTTTAAGTATCTCTTTCTGTAGATAATTTTTCAACTGCTTCTGGAAACCTCCTGCTAACTATCCTCATTTTACATTAAATCTTTAATTCACATCCTTTTCTGACAAATCTTATCTTTCCTCTATCGTGTTCTATACTGTTTATAATCCTGTTTATAGATCTATACTGTTTATAATCCTTTCCAGCCAGCTCCATCCAGGAAATATAGTGAAATATCAGCATTGAGTTAAGTTGTACACACACAAATAATTTAGCTAGAAGACATACTTAATCAAATTTCCATTTTTATTTCAGTCCAAAAAGAATAAAGAATTCGTATACCACTGCATTAAATACAGTAACAAATACACTGAGCAATGTCTGTTGCAATAACTCAAACTAAACCAAAAACCACACGTTCCTCTTTGAGGATCTGAATTTTTGCTCATGACAGTTTACTCTGCCCTAGGAGTAAAGGGAGCCAAGATACACATGTAACATTGTCAATGCTTGCAATCAAATAGAAGCGAGGAAAGAGAAAATCTCAACAAGGTGAGACTCCAGCTTCGAAGGTCAGGATTTTTTTTGCCCGTAGACCTATGCAAAACAAAGTTGTTTTGTTTGGTTTGTTTGTTTTCTGGTGGATATCAGTGAAAGTGCAGAAGGAGCAAGTACTAATACACAGTAACATGGCATTTCATCTGAGTACACAAAGCACTAAGATGCCATCATGCACAGGTGATGGGCCAGTACATCTGTTTATCTAATATTAATGGAGAACTATTTGGTAAACTTTCCATTTTTCATTGCTGTTGTTTCAAATTATCTGTTTTCCATTAGTCTTCACTCATTAGGTTTTGTTTATTCTTCTGGAGCACAGGCTTTATCCAGACAGGTTGTTGTATCAATGGAAATGTTCTACTCCATGCTGTATGCGTTATATGGACATCAAACCAGATGATGGAGCTCAAACCAGATGATGGAGCTGTGCCTTCTAGCCTGAAGATCTGTCACTATCTATTTTGAGAGTCTGGGGAGGGGTCAGGAGTTTGGTGGTTTGGGGTTTTTTTGTTTGTTTGTTTATTTATTTATTTGTTTTTAAAAGCATTTTTTGTAGGTGACCCCTCAGTATATGACCAGAATTCAATGACCAAAGTAGCCTTCATCCCAATGCTCCCCTGAAAGAAATACAGCCTACTTCCTTGCAAGGTTATTAACAAATTACACACTGTGATATGTCTAATAAACATGGAAATGTTTTCCTACAGTAGCTGTCAGGTCTTTCAACAACAAACAAAGACATATTTGGTGCATTTTTTATTTTTTTTTTTTTACTTTTACAACTTCATTCTTATCAACTAATACCAGAGATGTCATTTTTTTTTTCTCAAAATCACAGATTAACAGAATGACCTAATTAAAATAAGAAACCAGCAATCTGTCTTTTCACTCAGGAGAAAGTCTTCAGCTATGGCTGAATATTTTGGAAACATTTTGCAGTTAAATGATGTCCTCATAGTACACCAGCAAGACGTTACTAGTATTTATCTCATGTACTGACATCACTGCACTTCTGTAAATAAAATCAGCCCATCTCTTGCACAGGGAGTTATAGAAACACAGTTTTGCTAATAACAATACATGTCACCCCACTTTTGCTGTCTTGGCAACAACCGTTTCCACGCACCCTCTGCTAGAAGACTGCAGCATCAGCCTGCTCCGAGATTCTTTCATATTACAGAAGACAAGGCTCATCATTTCATGGCAAAAGGTGTCGTGTAATTTGCTCATTCAAAACCAAGTACCTCACACTTGACCAGACTGTGGTACAACATGAATATCAAACCCAAAAGGCTCGTCACAAATCTTTGGTTGTAACAGAGCACAGAAGAAACTCAGTTTAAACACAAGGATGACAAGTGCCTGGCTGATGTTTTAGGGTAAGGTACCTTTGCTTTAGAGATTTCCTAGGAGATGCAGGAAATCTTAGGAATAGAAGGTGGCCTTCAGGAAGACTTTGGAAAATGCCCACAGGAGTTGGATTTCAGAAAATGAACAAGAGGACAAAGTCTTTTCATGTTGAGAAGGGAATGACGAGCCTGGGTTGTATCCCAGGAACTGCTACTGGACCTCAACACTTTCTTATCCTACTTCATCGTAAGACCTGGAACTTGACCATGCCAGCTACAGCGGACAACTTTCTCAGAAATACAGGACCTGCATTTCCTGTATAAGAGCACAATGTCTTTCTAAATTAAATAGGAGAGAAAAGGAAAAAATGCTGTTGCTTGGTTTTATTCCTTTATGAAATTCTCTTACTTTCCATCTTGGAAAAACTTAAATATCTTTATAGAAAAACTATAGATAAAATATCTATGGTAGATCGCAAATCTTGAATTATATATATTCATATTCCTGCACTGGATGTTTGCCAAAAAAATCGTGCGTTGTTGAAGAAAACAAAAATATCAAAGAAGCTTTTCCATTATCTCTAGAAATTCTTTACAGTGTCAGGATAAGAATATTTTTTCTAGTTATGGTGCAGGCCACTTTCACAGTTAGGAATATATCTAGGCTGTTGAATATGTTATTATTATAAACAACAACCAGAAAGTTCTTGTCATACTGATCTTGTATCTTACTGTAGGAATTGTCATGCTTTACCAGAAATTGTGAAGTTTCACCACAACCTTTTTTCTAAATTTCTATTGAATTAAAAAAAAAATAAAATCTTAGTAATAGAAGTGTTTATAAAAGTTGAGTGTTCTTGGAGGAGCAAAAAAATCGGTTCTATTACAGCAACACAGAGTATTCCAAATTCTTTAAAGTTGCTTATGCTAAGATTAATTATGTGAAGGATACTTTAGACAAATTAGAATTACCTCTTTTTCATAAGGGGAACGAATTAAATAAATAAAGCCTCTAAGTTCCTACTCCAATATTGCTGTTCCTCTAGGACTGTAATTCCTGGATAAGTGCCACATCTGCCTTGTGCAGTTTAATTTACTGATGATTTTACCTTTTTCTCAGGAAAACACAGTATTTATTCATATAATGTGACATGTCACAGTATTACAATGATTATCTAGTTGCTTCATGTATGGTCACAATACCATCTGGTTTACAGCTAGCCTTCTTTTTGCATTTGTACCATCTGGAACATCTATCTATATTCTAATTATTGTACAGATGAGTTTTTTGTTTTTACAGAAACACCATATTGGCTGTATCCTTCATTGATTGCTTAATTTTAAAAAATACAATGTAAAATAATGTAAAACAGAAACAAAAAACTTGGCATCTTAAATTAGTTTTAGCTTTCACATTTTCTCATGCATTTCTTCTAAGGAATTAAACAAGAAAGAAATCTAAATGTATTTACAACTACTTTGCTATTCATTTTAGTAGAAACAGGATCTGGTTATTTAGCTGAGATGAGATAACACTTTTAGTTTAAAATAAGTTTGTAAGCTGTATATACACCAAAGTTTCACACATTGAACTGAATTCAGTTCTCCACCATTCTGTACAGGTTAGAGTATCTAAATCCTTCTTACCAAACTGCATGATGTGACCACAAAATAGCACAATGCATTCAGTTATCACTGGCAAATGTACATACCTATTTGTGGACCAGATGATTTTGGTTCAGGGACAACGAAAAGTTGCTAAGTATCATTGTAGCCTCAGTCCTACAAATGTGGGCTAGTATTTTTATTAAAAAAAAAAAAAGTTCAGAACATTGCAAAGACCCTCCTTGGTCATTTGTGTACACTTGTGTTACTTAGACCATCAGCTCTTACATTGTATATTCATAACAAAAATATGATCAGGCTGAGACCCTGTAATAAATACATCATGTCTCAGAGAGTTTATGTGGGAGGGCGATGTGGTAATAGCTTGCAGGCAGGGGCAGACAGGGACTCACTAGGTTTCCTTCTGCTTCATTGAAGAACTGGACAGGGCTGAAGCTAGAGAGGAGTCAATGACATTATCCAACCCACAAAAACCAGGTGGTCACTTCTTCCCAGGGTCAGCCTGGACTAATCCATACATAACATTGCTGGCTCATATGAACAAGCAGAGTCTGCACTATTGCCCAGGATTGCTCCACGGCACGTCTTATAAACATAAAACCCAACTATAGCCTTATTACACCATGACACCATTTCAATCAGGGACTAGTATTCTGCTTTTTTAACTTCCTACAATATTTTCCTTTGTATTTGCAACCTATGCTTTGCTCCTTTTACTTAAAAAATTAGATAGTAGTTGGATCTTAAATAAAGCCATAAGAATATAATTCATTAGGTAAAATCATATACAACTCTTAAACTTGAATGCTGAAATACACTATCAAATATGCTGGGGGCTATTGCTTCCCCTAGTGTAATGTTGCTTGCTTTTAAATTGTTCTCTTCTGGCAAGAAATCAATAAAATACAGAATTCTTTTAATTAGTTGGAATTTCAAACTAAGCATCTTACCCACTTAGATTTAAAATCATTACGAAGGTAGGAAAAAGACTACAGAAATTAATTCAGTAAAGAAATTATATACAAATTGCAAGATGTTATTTGATTCTCAGTTAATTAAGTACAATATTCTCTAAATGTTTTCCTAGCCTGAATTGTGCAAAATGATTCTAAAAATCCACAGCTTGCATACTTCATCAGTAAGGGTCCAGCTCTTGATTCTATACAGAGGCCAGCTAAGTAGGTAAAACTAAATCTGTCACTGAACTTAACTATAAAAGAATTAAAGGACCATTGTACAACTTTTCATGAAAGCTCAGAACAATGACCCCCCCCCTTTTTTTTATAAAGTAAAGATAACTTCTTGCATATGACCTTAGCTTATAACTTTTTTATGACTTAAGGTTTAATTGATCTAGTAACTCCTTAAATTCTAAATTATTTCCTCCCTACACCTTTTTAATACTCAGTCTCTGCTTCCTCAATAATATATCCCTGTCATTCATAGTACTGAAAATAGAATTTAAATGGTTATTTATAGCCAGCATTCACCTATTTACGGAGTGATTAAGCAATATTTGAGTCAGATGGAAGTGTCTAAGTAACCAGAGCTTCCTCAAGAATTTGAAGTAGTAGTAAAAGCAATCTTCAAGTAATTAGTGATTATTTCCCCTGACTTGGAGTGCAGGTGATGTATGTCAGGCCAGTAGAAGACAAAACTTAGTCCTTAACTTTTAAAGGGGAAAAAAAAAAATAGTACAAGAAAATTATAGACCTGTCAGCCTCATTTCCATATCCAGGAAGGTACTGGAACAAATTAAACAATCCATTTACAAAGCCCTGAAAGAATAACAAATTGCCAAGAAACAAACTGAATTGAATTGAATTCCCTTCTTTGACAGTCTAAGTGGATAAGGGGTAAGAAGTTACAAACTGTTCTACGTGGCATTCTCAAAGAATTTAAAGATTAAATTATTATATGCTGTGTGCACAGGTAAAAGCCCAAAAAACTTACCAAAAACATTGTGCACAGGCAATCCTTTGGTACGTCTTCACAGTTTGCCATCAAACAAGGTTCCACAGAGATCTACCCTGGGACTATCTACCCCTTGTCAGTAGTTTATACCGAGACTCCAAGTAGAGAGCAAACATTTCAGAGGTGCAGATTATGCCATTTGCATGCCATGAGATTTTGAAAGCAAATGAGTAAATCTCATTCTGTGGCCTATTAAGTGTTCATCTCATGGAAGATGCACAAACTTGTTACTCTACTTTCCTTATTTCCCATGACACTTCATCTTCCCTGTTGGGCACCACACTTTAAAAATATAAACAAACAGGAGGGAACATAGAGAAAGGCGAGAGAAACAAGAGATTTAAAAGATGATGCATTAGAAAAGCTTCAAAAATAGATGTTTTTATTCTCAAATACCATACTGTCACTGTCTTTGAAGACTGCAGGAGATGGAATAGGTGATTAATGATAACCTATGTTATAGTGTTAGAATGTTGTAGTGAGTGAAATGTTTTTATAATGACAGTGAATAGTTTTTCCTCCAGATTCAGGGAAGTTTGGTCAAGGAGTAATGAGCTTTGCCTCTAAGAGAACATAGACTGCTAGAATGACAGTCTTTCACATATTTGAGCATAAGAACTAGTTACCCAGGATGGTTGAGGAATCCCTGCCAATAAACATCTCTTCAAAGTGGTTAGACTCATGTTTGAGGCTGTGACAAAATCCAGGAGAGGTGAACACCAAATAAGTGACATTAGTAATAAGAACCAATGTTGTTTGTTGTTTGGTTTGGGGTTTTTTTCCCCCCACTTGCTCTTAGAAAAATGAAATTGAACTAGAAAGGCATATTTGAAGCTGATTTTACTGCTGGAAAGAAATAAACAAGAACATTTTTGCTTGAGTATCATCAGGACCACATACAACTGAGAAAAGCAACCCATTAAATGTAATGTAATTGTAGAAAGAGGGAAATACTGATTTCTTCACAGATATTTTATTGCTTCATGGAAAGAGATGAAAATGTACATATAATTGGACAGGTACTGGCTTGAGAAATTCCTATCTGTCACCACAAGAAGGATATAAATACTGTGTTTATCTCACTTTTCCCTCTTTCCTTGCAACTCCAAAGGTACCATTGGCTATTCTTACTCTCTCAAACTCTCTCGATTCCATAGTTATATTTACCTTATTTCTGATTTGCTACTTCACATCTTAAATAATTATTTCTTATCTCCCTTTATAATTGAGCTGCCAGAATATTTACTGACCTTTAATCGATTTCATTTTTACATTTTTTCCTTTCCTTTTTTAATTTAAGAAACTGTTTATAAAAACACAGATGATACACCACTATAGCTGAAAATGGTTATTTTCTGTTTTAACACAGGGCTACACACAACAGTTGGCAAGCATTGTGTTCCGTGCACGCTACAACTCTCAGTAAGGATGATAGTTATTCACCACCAGCTGTTTACAGTGCAGTGATGATTGTGTACCAATTGACCAGGGATTACTCCTTCCTCCCTACTTCAGGTGAAGTGTTTACATATTCTATGAATATTACTGATGAGGAGTCCTGTGGGAAAAGGCTGGAACTCTGGTGTAATCAGATTGTTTGTGAAGTTGGGTTTTTTTTCAAATATTTGTGATTTTAGTGTTTAATTCTAACCTGCATGTTGTACTACTCCACATCATTGAAAAACAGGCATCACATGATATTGCTTATATATTTAAAAGAGAAGAAACTAAAATAAAAGCAAATTAATATATATCTTTCAAAAAAGTCAAAAGGAAACAGCTATCAAATTAACATCAGTCTGAACAGCTTCCCTCTTGTAAAAGATCTTGGAATACATCTTTTGGTAACAACAGAATTGTGTTTTCTTAACTGTGGCATGGCATAGTGAAATCTACCCTTCCCTTCCATGTAAAAAGTCACTGACCTCAGAGTAATTATTTGTGATTTACATTGTAGTCATTGAGAGAATTTATCTATCCATCCAGAGAAAAGCAAGAAAAACAACGCAGACAAAAAAAAACCCCAACAACCCCAAATCACTGGAAAACAATTTGTTAATAAGAAAATTTCCAACCATCATTAATAAAAAGACACTGAAAAAATGAATTCAAACAAATCAAACTTGATCACAAGCAAATCAAATAAAAAAGTCATATTATTAGAATATAATAAACATACTATCAAGTCACTACAAGCTGAAAATTGCTTCAATCTCTAGTGGAAACACCCCATACACAACCACCCATATATTCTGTATACAGTGTGATGCGTTGTACACAGAACTAACTTAATAGAAAATACATTTACTAGAGTAACAGAATAAGTGAGACCTCTGGAGCACAGCAAAGTGCACTACCATTAGGAAGAGATTTTTTTATATTGTCTTTCTGACAAGCAAGTCTGCAACTTAACAGTGCATTTTTAAAGAAAAAGAAAAATAAGCTATGCAGAGTGCAAGTAGTATGTTAACTATAGTACTCTAAAAAGCAACTCATGTAAGAAAGTGTATCTCACTGAGCTGGCATCAGTTTTCCCCAGTTAAGAATATATTAAAAAAAAGATAATTATAATTTTCTAAAGAACCTGAGTATAAGCACACACATAATATTTATTTATAAAGAAATTATCCATGTTTGTCTCCCTTATGCTTGCTGAGCAACACCTTACTTATAAAGGTTGAAGGCATCCAGGGATAGAAGAGCTTAAAAGACTTTTATGTCATCTGTAGCTCTAAAAAGAACTCAGGAGACAGAGACAAGAAATTAATTTGTAATCAATACTGAGTAAAATTCTGTATGTGTCAGCAGAAGAGCTGTATGGGTTTATACATCTGTGAATGTGATCCCCATATGTCATATAGACTTTCACCTGTAACTTGTAGAAATATTTACTCCAATTATTATTATTTTTTCCTTTTGTTTTTATTCTTCCCTCTCCTCACCCCAAGGAATTTAATACATAGTTTAGGATGCAGTGGACAAAGGATGAGATGGAGCCCCTGGAAAAGCTCATGATGCAAACCAGACCAGTGGTTCTAGCTCAGCACTCCTGGAATGCAGGAGACAAGGGAAGATGAAACAGAAATGTCAGAGTTACTCCAGGTTTACTCAGCTAGTTCCTGCCATATCTGTTGATTTGGTTTTAGCTTCATGATGCTAAACCTGGCAGACGAATGGAAGGAATTAAAGGGAAGCAGGAGAAGCATCAATGAGAAAGAAAAAGGAGGTAGCAGGGAGAGAGGAGGGTGAGGAGGTAGGTGCAAAGAGGGCTTGGAGTATATTCCCAACTTCCTCAAAAAAACACACCACTTGCAAAAAAACAAACAAACAAACAAACCAACAACAACAAAAAACCCCACAAAAAAACCTCAAAGAAACAAACACCCCCCCCCAAAAAAAAAAAAAAAAACAAACCCAAACTATCATGCTATGGAATAACTGACCTGGAAGGAGAAGATTTCTCTTCAGTGACCAAATCTTCCAGTTTTTGAGGAAACAGTTGCAGACAATCAGTGAATCTCACTGTGAAATACACACTGGTTATGGCTGGGTGTGTGACTTCCCTCACTAATGTGTCACTGCTGTAGAAATAATCCTGTTCTGTTTGTTAACAAAGCGGCTGGCTATGGCACATTTTCATTTTATCTGTTTCATCACCACTTTTATCAGAAAATCAGTTTCAGAAGTGAACCTTTTTTTTTTTTTTAAAAAAAAATAAAAGAGGCCTTCTCATTGACAATTCTACTGAGGGAAAAAAACCCAACAACTTCACCAAGAAAAAAATTAAAATTGTGAATAAAGGTCAAGAACTGCTTAGGAACCCTTAAGGATACCTAAACCACACGTTACTAAGCTACTGCAAAGTACTGAATTTCAGTATGGTCTCCCTCAAACAGCTGTCCATGAACCAGTGGTTGATCATGGAGCCCTGAAGTTACATGGACTATAAGTCTTCTATTCCTACAGCTAACAAGATGAACTCAAATTCTTCATTTTTTAAAAATTAATTCATTGCTTGCAGTCCAAGGGAAGTGATGAGATTATCATTAGGAGGTGTGCTCCACACTAGGCAAAAGATTGAGAATACCTTTCCTTGTGAATAAGGTGCTGACCTAGACACGTGGGTTATATCTAAGACTCCAAAGGAAATTTTGGTCTCCCTGAAGGTAGTGGAATTTTGTCACTTATAAAATTACATTTATAATAAAGTATCATTGTCATTTGAACAATATTTTGTTTCCTATCTCTGGCTTTCTTTAAAAAGTCACTTCACCTTTCTAAACATCCCATTCTTGAGGTATAAAATAAGAATAATAAGGAATCACTTCCCTTTGTGACGAATTTTAAAAATAATGATAAAAATCATCATCAGACTGCTTTCTCAGGAATACAGATTTTACTTCTACATGTCAAATATACAGCACCCAATTGCCAACACAGTTTTATTCAATAGAAGATTGGTTCTATACTAACGGTAAATTAAGAAATAAATTATATCATTATACTACAGTTTTTATAGTTCTGCATTCATTTGCAGTAGTTAACGCTCAGCCATTTATCCTGGTGGTGAAACAGATATTTAAAATTTCTATTAAGACGAGAACAGAATCTGGCTAACACAAATGGCTAATCCTAAAGTCGCATTTATTTCTATCAAGGAGCGATATTTTTACGGTTCATTCTCCCACTGACATTTTGGCAGGTGTCAGAATGACAGCACTGAGCATCAAGGAATTCCCAGAGACTAGATTCTCAGCAGATGTAAATCAGAAGAGCTAAAATGCATTAGAGCCACAGGAAATTATACCACCTAAGAATCTCCTCTCAGGTATCTGCTATCCCTCCTGAAATACCTTTCAAGTCAGCGGCGTGCACTGTTATCACTTTAATACCACACTGTATTGAGTCCTAAAAGTCATACACCAAGCCTGGGAATCAATGCAACACCCAGCAGACTAGAATCGATGGAATTATTGTGATGGGTCTGCAAACTGTCTATAATATTTTGTGTCCATTAGATATCCAGCATTCTCATATCTTGTATTTGCTCTGTGGCCTATTTTGTTTTTAAGAGTACATCTGCTGAGAGTTGGAGGGGGATTGTTTTTATTGCTGCCCATGCCAAATGCTGCACGAATTCAAGGAGTTGTGAGATTGGCCCATAAAACTGCTGATCTCCAGATATTGAAAGAGGTCTTCATGGACAGCGTTGTGCTAGCAGGGCTCACATCTGACAGCAGAGGATGACCTCGTACCTAGGGAAATAGCACAAGAGATGAGCTCTACAAGTGCAGAGCACCAACATAGAGCTGTGACTCTGGGAGCAGGAGGTGCATCCCATCACAGATCACCAAGGGAAAGGAGAAATCTTCATGAGCACGTGGTAGTAGCCAGCACACTGCATAACTTTCCTTGTTATATTTATTTAATCTAATGCCCTAGTATTTCCCTCCCTAATTAGCACTGCTTCTGTGTAATTAAACTTTTGGTTTCTATAGAGAGACTGCTATAGCTATGAAATCCTTAATTAAAAATGTTGTCACCAAATTGTAGATTTCAGCTACGCCCATGCCATCTTAGTGAATCCCATCGCTTTGGCAGTATGTAACACGAACAGATTTTAGATGGAGAATGCCACAGAAGGTGAGAGAATAGAAAAGTGCTTTGGTGTGGCAGCTATCGCCGTGAAACAAAGCCCACCATTGCACAAACCACCAGCTAAGTGCTATGAACCATGCATTACAGCTCTTCTGTTGATATTCTGAAAATAATTATGATTGTGAGCTGTCAGAAAGATTCACTGCACCAATTATACTCATCACCAACTGAAAACCTACCTAGGCAAACCCTTTTAAAATCTGAGCCTCTTACAACACTAATGAGCATTAAAGAACAAAATATACAGCTCCCATGAGTCAGAGGCACAGCATCATAGCTTACCACTGCTGTAAACAGGAAATCTTTACATATGCCTGTTGGCAACAGTGCTCCACAAATGTCAGCACAGGCTCTTGTTTTCTAACTTCATCAGTAACGCTCCTCTTTGTTACAATTATAATGCACAACCTAAAATAAACTGTACCAACGGAAAGAAGTATGTTTTATGCAGAGAACAAGATTTCCTCTTGGGGTGGGAAGAAGCTGGGTGGGGTGGAAAGGTTTCACACGACTTTCAAGAATTGAGACCTCCCCTGAAGATTTCTAGGTCTCTCTGTAAAGACTGCAATACTGTTCGTTTCCAGTGAAAGGTGGGGGTTTTTTGTTTCGTTTGGATTTTTTTATTATTATTTTTTAAGCAGTTTTGGCCATGGAACAGTGCCACAGTCTCTGTCATATTCTATGCTGCAATGTAGCCATTTGTCACAATGTCATATGCGCTGCAGGATCTCATTGAGGTGTCATGCCCTCAAAACAAAACTGCCAAGAATGAGACGCAATAAAACAGGAGTATGTGCTACTAAAGAAAGAAATTGTTTTGTTTGTCACGAGTGTTGAGAGCAGTAACTTCACTCTGAGGAGCACTCCAAGATTATTTTAGCGCAGTTGTCACATGCACAGATAAACCCAGTGAAATATAGTTTTCAGAATCATTATTTGTACAGCATTTCAAAACAATTTGTCTTGACCTAATGCTTTCATAAATACACAATACTTGGAGCTCCTGGGTGCATCTACAGGCCACTCCAAAACTGAAGCCTAGATAAATGTAGCAATCCACTGTGTAGTACTGTATGTGGAATACCATTTCATTAAAATAAGACAAAACAACAAACAGCTTATCTCTAAGTTTCTAAATTTCTAATAATATACCAGAGAAAGAACAGGAAAAATGTTTAAAAGGTGAGAAACATTTCAGACCTCTTTACTAAAAAGCTGAATTCCATTATACAGTCAGGTGCAAAAATACTTGGTGAAAGACACACAATCTATGTGTCTATGAAAGACTCAGAATCTATAAATATATATCCCACAGTGATCTGGGGCATGGTCCATCCCACATACACTATCTTACCCTCGTGTGAAATTCCTACGCCTTTGATTATCTGCACATAGCACTGAAGTAGGAGTCAAATGATAAATGTGACCAATGAGTGAGAAATACACGGAGGAACTGCTCCTGCCTCCAGAATTAGACATTGGAATGGTTCTTGGTGGGCCCTCCTTTCAAAATCACACTTTTGATCTTTGAGTAAAGGAGAGAGGTAAGAGAAAAAAATCAGTAGCTACCAAAAAGCAGAAGAGGAGAATTTGGGCCTCCAATTCAAGAGTTGCACAAGGAGAAAAAGGCAAAGAAACATCCAGCGTGTTCACACAGTTGCAGGCTTCCTGTCACCACAGACACACCATCTGCACAAAAGGGTTTTGCTCTCTACAACTCCCTGAAAGGAGGGTGGAGAGAGGTGGGAGTTGGTCTCTTCTTCCAGGTAGCAAGTGATAGAGTGAGAGAAAATGGCCTCAAGTTGCTCCAGGGGAGGTTTAGATTGGAACTGAGGAAAAACTTCTTTGCCCAAAGGTTAGTCAAGCATTGGAACAGCCAGGGAGGTGGTGGAGTCACCTTCCCTGGTGGGATTTAACAGACAGGCAGGTGAGGTGCTGAGGGACATGGGTTAGAGGTGGAATTGGCAGTGCTGGGTTTATGGTTGGACTCAAGTGATGTTAAAGGTCTTTTCCAGCCACTACGATTCTGTGATTCTATGAATAGATAAGACTACAGCACTAGTCTTGTCAGCAGTGAGATAATGACCTTCAGGACTCAACAACTGGCCCTTTTTAGTTGACAACCCTTGGTAGCTGAGAGGTGAATTCTCTTTGTCCTTCCAATAGCCCATCTGACAGCCAGATTTACCCTGCCTGGCAATAAATCACAACTAGTGATATGGACTCTGCTAATCCTGCTCTTCTTTTGGTTGGAAGGAATGATGCCCATTACGACTTGTGATCAAAAGGAAAGGAGCAGAGTAGTGTCCCAGACCTCCTCAATAATGGCTGGAATGGACTTGCCAATGCTCAGTTTCTGTGATACAAATCTGTAGGAATTTGATAAGATTGGCAGGATAATCTTCCAGTGAGGAGTCTGTAAGCACTTGAGCAGTTCCTGCAGTGAGCTCTTACTGCAAAACAGGTGACAAGTATGGTACAGTAGCTTGGTCATATACCTATATCTGAAATGCATTCAAGAAGCAATGAAAACAAATTACATGGAGCCTAGAAAAGTATTTCCTTTTATAGGTTTAACATTTTCTGAGCTCTAATTTAATTAAATGCCTTCCTGCACTTCATCTGTTAAAAAAAAAAAAAGCTCACATATTCTGCTGTTGACTCCATTCATTCAAGTGGATCAGAAGAAGAAAAGAAAGTCCAAGTTCTGCTTCCAGGCAGGTTGAAGTCCAGTGCAGCTCTGTATGAATCTTGCTCAAAAATTTTTTATTATTTTTTTTAAACCATATATCTTTACCTAATTATTACTGGAGAACATTTTTCATAAGTTTTTAGATCATTGTAATTATACAGTCCACCTCCTGCATAACCTACCTTTTCACAGATATACCACTAAAGTGATGCTTGTAATAAGTTTTACCTACCACTCGCCCTGCTGAAATCTGTTAATTAAGACTTTCAGACACACACAATAATCCTACCTTTTCTGTTCCTGAAGGACTATGCATATGCATGAGTGATCTCTGCAGTTGGAATATTAACACTGCTGAGGGAAATATCCTATATATGGAACAGTAGCCATATGCCCACACATCATACCTTGCCCCTTTTTTAATCCAAAACTACAGTCTATGATATGCAACGTTTCAGAAAAGACAGCTTGGGAAAGGAAGATTCACTGGGTAACAAATTTTCTTTAAGCCTAGTGGGGAAAAAAAAAATAAATAAAGAAAATAATAGTTCTGATGCTTTCCAAAAATAAAACACAGCTATCAGAACTCCCTGGCTATTTGATGCCTCCTTTTCTCTGCAGTAATAAATACATCTAAGGAGGCTTCTGTTTTGATAGTCCCCTCTGAAAAACTCTCCACCCTTTTCAATATCAGATTTTAAGTACCTTTTAAGGTCATTGCAGTTATTCAATCTTCCTTACTGCATAACACACAAAAATGTATTTTCTGGCTGAGAAACAGCAAACCTTTTAGAAATCTATCCAAACTTTGTCATGTTAGAGGATATATGGTTTCTTACACAGTCCATAGGGAAAACCAGATACCTCAAAAAGGGAGATATGAAGCACCTACACATATGATGACAGGGACCAAAGTTTGTCTTGACATCTTATCCTAGTAAAGTGTTGATATGAGGAAAAACTTCTTCACCCAAAGGGCAGTCAAGCGTTGGAACAGGCTGCCCAGGGAGGTGGTGGAGTCACCATCCCCTGTGGGATTTAACAGATAGGTAGATGAGGTGCTCAGGGACATGATTTAGAGATGGAATTGGCAGTGTTGGGTTTATGGTTGGACTTGGTGATCTTAAAGGTCTTTTCCAACCACTACGATTATGTGATTCTGTTCATGGAACAAGTTGAAGATCATAGTCTGATGCCCCTGGATACTGATGCCTACCACACAGCCCAGCAATGGCCTCTAAGCAGCTGGCTATTCCAAGGCACTGGACACTTCCAGTCTGCTCTGGGTTTGATTCCACATGAAAGACAGGTGTTCAGTCAGAAAGAGAAAATCCAGAAATGATTATTACTGCCCTTCCATCTTCCCTCTGATAACTACAGACTGGGACCCAGTTCTCTCCCTTTCCAACACAACTCTTTGAGGTGCTCCTGAATTGCTAAACTGGAGCTTAATTCTCATTCCTCCTTTCTGTGGGAGAGATGCTGCCCACAATGGTTTAACAACACGGCAGAATTCAAATCCTGCTCTCTGACACGGATGAGATGTGTTCTCTCAGTCTTTTTCATGCTTAAAGAAACTCTATTTGGCAAATAGGATATCTACTATAATTCTGACATACAGAAACATAATTAGTGTAGCTGTAGTAAATCATGAACTTAAATATTATCTTACAATTTCCATTTTTAATGATTATAAATCTTCCATTCATGGTAGACTTGGCTGGCCTAAGCAGGTGCAGTCTAGTTCTTGCTGTTTGCTACACTACCAAAGGAGCTGCATTTCATCGTGTCATTTCCCATTTTAAACAGTAAAGCATCCGTTTCTCAAATCACAGGACCTGGAATTCACCTGATCTGCTCAGTACACCAGCGTGACTAGATCAGTATCCTTAATCACACCAAAGGGCAGTAACTGATATTTCTGAGGCAGGGCGGGATATATTTTCCTAATATTTGAAGTCTAGTAAGTAATTTGTGTCATAAGAAATGAGGGAGACAAGGCAACCATGTCACAGTCATCCTAGGTCTTTATGGCAGTTCAACCAAATTAAAGCATTTAAATCTAAAACCAAAATATTTAAGTTTATCATTGTGCTTTTTTAATTAAAAAAAAAAAACAAAACAAAGCTATTCACAGAGAGCTAATATTAGAAAAACAAAACAAAAATACTCAACCCTCAGACTTTGAAAACGCTGATTTTTCTGGTACACTTTTGACAGAATATTTTCAACCAGCTGTAATAACCTTTCAGTAAATTATGCATTTCACCCGCAGATCCTACTCTTTTGGTGAAGGTAATATTTTTTTTTTCTTATTACACAGAAGCAATAAAAATCTTTGTGTTAACCCACACTTAGGTCATGATAAATGAAAAGAGCATTAGGCCACAAATTATCCAAGAGACAAAATAAATAAAGTAGCTAAACTCTATCTTCTGTTCCCTAGAGATCCTGGAAGATCTTTCCTTAAAAGAAAAACAGAAAAAAAAACCCAACAAAAGTTAGTTGAACTTCTAAATTTAAAATCTCTCCGTTGTGATGTAAAACATAAATTACTACTAATAAAAATGACCAATACCTCCCTCAGCCATGCCCCAAAAACCTTAATTGATTCTCACAGGTATTGCACAGGTGAAGCAGATGGCAAATTGAACCTAAGAGAGAAAATAAGCATTTTTGGTTTTATGAAATAGATCATACTATACTACCTTCTAGTTTCATTGTGTTCCTCATACATGTAGGTATGTGAAAAATAACTTCAGGAACCCCAGGAATGTCTCTAAATGAGGATGCCAATTTTTTCACTGTGGTATCTAAATGAATTCAATATGCTGGAGTTGTGATACCGAGGAACTATTTGTGGAAATAACCCAGTTTAACATGTGAAGCTGTGCATCTCTGGCAGCTACTGACAGGAGTTTCTTGTTAGAATACGCCTCTTGTGAAAACACAGTAGTTCCCAACCTCAAGTGCTTTTAAAAGGTTGCTTAATTCCTTAAACTATTTTTATTTCTAATTGGTACTTTCATGGAGTGGTTATGGTACTTAATTGATTGAACATTAGTTCCATTTTACATTAGGTCTGATGAGTTATTGATTGCCCTTTCCTTTCAGGACACTTAGGACTTTCTTGGTGAAGCACATAAAAGAATAAATACTCCAGCTCTGCTGCATCAGTAACTTGTCCTACCAGGGCTGTTGCAAGGTTCCATATAAAAGATTCCTGCCATGGCAGTCCATTGATCTAACAGTGTGTGACGCATTTCAATGTTGTAAACAGCTCCTGTGGTTTTTTTTCTTCCTTCTCTCACAGCTCCAGTCTTTGAAAGAAGAAAGCTCAAAACTCAGAGAATTGATCTCTTCCTCTTTTGAGGCATTTAGAGCTAGAAACTTGCTCCCATTTTAGCTATGGTTACTGATCTTGGGGAAGTATATGAATCAAACCTGTTTTTCAAGAGCATAAGAATTTTCCATAAGACTATGTGGTAGCTTCTAAATCTTCTTACTGAGCTATCATTCTTCAGCTCAATGGACAGTTTAAAGGCTTTACAAACCACTTTTTTAATTTCAATAATTTATTTTCCTGGCTGTCATTTTAGTTTTGTTAAATGAAGGTCAGCACACATTGCAGGAACCACTTAAAAAAATATACAAATTAAGATGTTTGTATTGGTTAAGCAAGTGAAAGAAGCCTCTCTGAAATGGTTTTGTTCTGAGGGTACTTAATCAAGCAGAATAGATGTTTATCATACAATTAGGGAATGCTTGAGCACCTCTAGGTAGGCAGGCTATAAGTTGAACACAGCCAGGGCAGGGAACTCAACTCCAGCAAGCCATTGCCCATACTGGTAAGTTGTTGGTAGCTTTTGGGCCAGGCCAGCAAGCATTCTCCCTGACAGAGCTCAGGTATAGTTCAGGTGCTAGCATGGAGCAATGACCTCTCTCTGCACCTCAGAAGTGGCCCCTCTGTTTTGAAGAATAAAGAATTTACTTTTTTAGACAGAATGGCTATTGCACTACTTGGCCTGAGGGTTAGAGAATCGTTTCTGGCCCATTTAATTTGGTATGAAAGATGCTGACCATTGAGACCCTAATCTGCCTGTACTGTTTCTGAGGCCCATGAAGGTATCTTGGTTCTCTGCTCTGTGATTGTACTAGATCAGGTGGTGCCTCCTCAGGAGCTCGGCACCCAGTGGCACCATGGATGGAGGTCAGGACACATCACTTGGGAAGGCGATGGAAGGAAGTTCTGTCACGACTGCTCCCTAGAAGCTGCTCAGGAAAAGAGACAGGGAACATAGTAGCCAAAGTGGTGAGCGGCTAGTGCCTGAAGCAGAAGAATACTCACTGGAAATCAACTCCAGGCCAGTCATTTACCAACCTTGCAGTGCTATCAACTGTAACCAACTACCTAAGAATAAGCCAGCCCTCAAAGGACGAAGGTGTATCTGTGGCCTGGAACCATTGGGAGAGGTTACTTAACCCAAATGAGCTCTTGTTACCAAGACCAGGGTTCAGAGACTTTCTTGACCTGGAAGGTTTGCCTTGCAGAGCGAGTGGTGGGCATCCAGCACTCCTTGCTAACACATGGATACCCCAGCTCACTACTCCAACAGTATTTCCTACAGTGTGTATCTGTGCCTATGCAAATGAATTCAAATTCCAGACATTCCCAAATTAGTTCCAGTAGCAGTTACAGAGACAGAGCTATCTAATAGATAAAATGCCAAGAGATGTTGCTTATGAACACGTAGTTTCACTCCCGAGCTTCACAAGATTAATTTATCCTTTTGCACGCACTGCAATTGGCTTCTTATGATGTGCTGTTAAAAAGGTGGATCATACTTAAAAGCTCTGTATTATTTTTACTTCATATGCAGAAATCTCTTCAACAGCACTACCAGAAAAAAGGTTTTACAAAATATGATTTACCACATGCAGACATTACGACTTTTTTCAGGTCTAGACTCAAGGTCTGATTTCTAGAGTTGTTCAATATCATCAGTTACTATGAAATCTGCCATTGATATTGGTTTTTTGATCTGCTCACTCATCTCTAGGTGGCAACCTACAAAAAAAACCCAGTAAAATTATTCCTGTCCCCCTTTTCTGAGGATAGTCATTGACTGCTTTGCTGGAGTCTCTGAACTTCGCTGAGATACAGGTATATCAGATACATATTTCTGCTTCCAAAGTTCTAAAACACTTATTCCAGCCCAAAAATCCTTGAGTGAAAAAAAACCCCAAACAAACAGAGTAACCTCCTAGACTGAGGAAAAGTGAGAGAAAAAAAAACAACAACCATCAAAACTCCCAAACCACACCCTATTTATTCTTGAAGAAAAAGCACAGTGGGGATTTTTGGTTTCATCTGAGTTGATATTACAGCAAATACAAGAGCTCAGCAGTAATTGCACAAAGTTTTTTTATATTCTCTGTGTACATTGTACATGGATTTTTTTTTTTTTAAATATTTCATATATAATTTATGGCCTGCTGCATAGAATCTACTGAGTTAATGCATATATTTAATACAAATAAAAGAAATAGTTTTAGTTAAAAAGAAAGCTATTTCCCCTTCAGTTGAAAAGGTGATATCCAGTGGATGGTTGGTCACTTTTTCTAGCAAGCTAATGTTTGCTTTCCTACTATAAATCTCATCTACAGGGGAGAAAAACAAAGCATACCATTACATATATATTTTTTATTTTCTTTATTTTGTGATTCAAAACCTACCCTATTGGGACCCTGAAGATATATTAGAAGTAGATTTCATTTTGTTTCACTGTTCCACTAGCATCTCTGGCAATAAATAAATACATTACCAGAAACTGAAAAAAAAAGAAAGAATTACAACTAAAGACTTCTATATAGGTCACCTTTTCCAGCCTATGTGAGATTTGATTGTCATTGTGATTAATTCATAAAGCTACTCCTGCAGCCAGTGGCTGTTGCACCAATTTGCAGCAAAGGCATTAACTTAAGGATGTACTATTTTAAGACATTTATACTTCTACAGAGAAGTATCACAGCACCTTTGAGCTACTAACAAATGTTATCCAACCAGTTGAGGGTGGCTGAGATCCTCCAATGTTTATAAATCAGCAGGTTCTGTATCTTGCCCATGGAGATATTGAAGCTGAGGAGCTGCAGACCGGACCCCAGGACACTGCTTTTTCCTTAAAAATTCAAGACTTTTTACACTCTAGAGTGTGAAACAACCAAACTGGTGTTTGTTGGCAACATGACAGGTAGCAACACAAACGTCACCTTAAGATTTGGTTCCAGCTGGAACCTCTCTGACCCCAGAGGAGAGAAGTCCAAGAGACAGTGTGAGAAAAACTTGGGGATTTGATTGAAGAACAGCATAGTGAGAAAGCATAAGCATAGCTAATATGTAACAGGCATTCATCTGTGCAAAAATAAACATGCTAAAAAGTTTGAGACGCCATAATATTGTGAATTTTCCATCTGTGGGATTGGTCAGATAATTCTCCCAAGGTTTCACAGGGAAAAAGTGGCTAAGTGAAGAACAGAGTTCAAGTTGGGTGACTATCCAAGCTACAAAGCCGGTTTTCCTTTCTTAAGTGGCAATTGAGCTACTCGTAGAGTAGCACTTTACTTTATGGATATGTTGCTCTGAAGTCAAAGTGAGTAAAGACATTAGACTCTGGCTCTTAAATAGCCTCTGCAGTACATTACTCCACAGTCTGTCTCATCTTGCAAGATACCATCACAACATTATTATTACAGTGTTTCACATAATTCCTTTTTTTGTATGCATTATCCCTCAGGGAAACCTTATTTTGCTAGCCCACTGATAACAGGCAGAAGTCTTTAACAAAGCTCCATTTTCAGAAATGTCAATGATAATGAAAAAATAAAATGAGGAGAGGAGTGACCAGAGTGATTCCCTAAGGGTTATACACACATTATTCTGTTTCTTCTAGCTCCAGTTCTTTGCCTAGGAGAGAAAGTAGAGGTAACATCTACCATGTATTTACTCATCTCTGCGATGTGACCATTATTTTGGTAGGGAGAAAATGTATTTGTAAACCTAAGATGGGATGGAACAGAAATAAATAGGTTCTCTCTTTGGTAAGTTCAGCCTTTATAGACTCATTTTTTTAATGTCTGGTTTTATGCTTATGTATAAATTGTGGTCAAATCATAACTTGTTTAGAACTTAAAAGCCTTTTTTATTTTCATCACTCAATATTCTCATTGTCTCATGCATCATCTACCTTCAGATGGATTCCCTTTAAAGATATTTAATACAGAACAGGGCCTACACTCAAGGAAAAAAGAATTCTAGTAAGTGCAACAGCATACTACAGAATCACCTCAGTGGTGAACCATGGCAAAGGGTCACTGGATGTGTCCAACCTTCAGAGCAGATACAAGTCCTAGCCCTGGTGTCCCATTTTGTTTTGAATAAGCAACATTCTGAAGCATACGACAAACGTGACCTGTTCTTCCACTGGGCTTAGGGGAGGATCAGGATACAGCACAATGAGACCTGGATGTACGTCAGGATGTGACTAAGACAGGCAGTAGATCCAGGTGCACTCCCAATCCTGGGAGTCTGGGTTTAACTCCATCTAATGCTAATGCTGTTAAAGGCAACACTGATCCTATCACAGAGCAAAGATTATCGTGTCTGTGCAGAGGCAGTGTGTACAAAATGTTTTCCTAGTGCTCTTATCAAAGCATCCAAAGTCTTTGTACATCTGTAAGAATGTAAAAATTTCATACCATCTTGATGAAGACTTGTATTTGATTTAAGGAAACAAACTCAGCGCTCTTTGGTTCCTCAGGAATTTATCAGCATCCATTACTGTGTATCTCGACTGGATAATCTATATCCAATAGACTACATAAGTATGAATTCAACAGAAAAAACACCAGTCTAGTGCTCAGAAAATCAAATGCTTTCCACATCTATATTTTTCATGGGTAAATACAGACATCTGAAAATATAAACAGCTGTACACAAAAAAATGCCCATAAAAAGAACCAGTTGGATACATTATCCTTAATGAATAACACAGAGATTGGGCCCCAGGGGAACTGGAAGAAACTTTAAAAAGTCTTTTCTGCTTTATGAAAGTTTTGTCATTTTGTGAAATCCTCGAGTATCTCAGCATTGCAAATTTTAAAAGTTGGAGTCTAAGCAATATATTGGTTAAAGCATTCTGATTTTTTGTTTTTACTATGAGTCTTTGAAAAGTTCATAATAAGAACAAAATTTGTTTGTGTTTTTTTTTTTAACACACTGACATGAAAATCTGAGATTTGTATTAATAAAATATTGAAACAAATGAATTCATTGAAAATCCCCAGTTTTCAGTCACACTGCTTTGCTAATACCAATTTTCTAAAACCTTCATCTTCTACAGAAGGTTCTAATTTGATTTTTTTTTCCTGGTTGTTACTATCGCACATCTGTGTGGGTAGTTATAGGAAACTGCTTAACTTGACACCATAAAAATATAAGGAGAGTGCTCTTATTCAAGGAGAACTATTAGCTGCGGATATGTTATGTAGGATTTAGTTACTCTCTACCACCACTGCTGTGATATTAATGTGGATGGTACCACATGGATATATCTGGAGTGCAAAAAATTCTGGCAACTGCTGCTATTGGGAAGTTCACACAGAATCCCAAAATTGCTTCAATTGGAAAAGACCTTTAAGATCATCAAGTCCAACCATGAACCCAACACTGACAAGTCCCCGACTAACCCATGTCCCTCAGCACTGTGTCTACACGACTCTTCAATCCCTTCAGGGATGGGGACTCCACCACTGCCCTGGGCAACCCCTTCCAATGCCTCAGAACCCTTTCAGCAAAGAAATTCTTCCTCACATCCAATCTCAACTGCCCTGGCCACAACTGGAGCCCATTTCCTCTTGTCCTGTCCCTTGGTCCTTGGTTGAACAGACCCACCCCCACCTCTCTCCACCCTCCTTTCAGGGACTTGGACAGAGCCAGAAAGTCTCCCCTCAGCCTCCTTTTCTCCAGGCTCAACAACCCCAGTTCCCTCAGCCGGGAACTCATCACACTTGTGCTCCAGACCCTTCCCCAGCTCTGTTGCCCTTCTCTGGACACGCTCCAGCACCTCCATGTCCTTCTTGGAGTGAAGAGCCCAAAACTGAACCCAGCACTCAAGGTGGGGCCTCACCAGTGCCCAGTATGGGCGTAAGAGAACTTCCCTGGTCCTACTGGCCACACAGTACTTGCCTGTTCCCTCAGATGTTCCACCTCAGATTAAAAATAAACAAACAAACAAACAACTATTTCCCAACGTGTTTGCTGTTTCTGTAAGGCTATGTGCCACTGCTCAAACAAACAAACAACTATTTCCCAGTTGCTGGGAAACTATTGCTGTTTCTGTAAGGCTATGTGCCACTGCTGCTTCTGTCAACCTTCCCCCAACTGGTTAACTGGTTGCAATTGAGGTTACGAGTATCCTAAAATGGAGCATATTTCTCATGGCTAATAACTTCCCCTTGCAAGGCCAAAATGGTTTCCTGCAGTTCTGTTGATTCTTTTCTAGACAGACATCCAATTCTTAGTTATTAAAACATCACCAAACTCAGCAGCTTTCTGAATCATAACGTTCTTTTCAGAAGAGATGCACCATTTAACCTCCAAGCCCCTTATTTCAACAGCAGCATGAGTGGAAGAAATTTGAAGGAAAAGCTTCAGCAGAAAAGCATTCCCGTGCTCATATGCCAAAGAAGTGATACATAAACAAAAAAGAGAAGCGTTTAAGTCTCTGGAGATGTGAGAAATATAACCAAAATAGAACATAAATCAGAGAAGCTGCAAAGTCAAAGAATATACAGTATTTACCCACTTGTAGAAGAGAGCAGTAATCACCGTTCCGTGTCAAAGAAGTGAGCAAATAATGTGAGTGATAAGGGCGTAAAACATCAAAGGAAAACACCCTAAAATGTTCTCTTTACTTCTTAATCAAATAAGAACTCTCAGTGGTGGTTTCCCACCTCCCTCCCACCTCAGTCTGGAGAGTTTTTAAATAAGATTAGTAAATTGAATTAACATGTTAATTCCAGAAAATTAAAGCCCAAGACATATCACGCTTTCTTGGGTTTGTCTCTTCAACTGTAGCGTAGAATCGTTGAGTCTACCAACCCTCCCACTACTTCTAATCATATTACCATCAATGTTATTAAAACTCTCTCTCTTTTTGTGCTCTAGAAGTTCTGGGAAGTATCATGAACAAAAATCAAAGCCTTTATAGTGAATAATTATCAGACAAACTTCATTTTTTTTTTGTTTTTAACTTTCTGAGAGAAACTTCTAAAATTATCTTACAGATTTTATTTCCCTTCCTTTCACATACTATTCAAAAAACAACCCAACCTAAACCCAGTTGCAGATCTGCACCAAACAGTCCTTTAAATGTCAAACAACAGTTTTAATGTTGTATGACTAAACCAGATTTTAATTTTCTTAATGTCAGAGTTCTTCTGTAGAAGAGATTTAGATACAGCTATCTGATATCTGCCTTTGATATTCAGAAAATATTCTCAAGTAAGCAATATAGGTTGCCAATAGGTAGGGTAACCAAGGGAGGAATCTAATAAAAATCATACGGGTCAGTTCCTGGTGTCTCGGTCCAATGTGACAGACAGAAGATGAAGAACCACTCAAGTGAAGAGCCAGAAAAGATTAGCAGGGCCAGACTGAAATGGTTCCTTTTCAAACTGTGTGCTTTGTGTGGCAGCAGGTGAAAAATGTCTGGAAATATTTATTTTTTTTCCCATAAAAATTTCATAATTTAAATTAATGCTTAGAACTCCTTAGAAGTGGGAGGAAATAAAGACCAGTCATATGAACAACTAAGAAAAAGACTCTTGAAATACAATGGATACACTTTGTATAATAAACACCTGATACCACACTTGAGCAGATTAAGTACCTCTTGACATCTCTTCACTGGATACAAATAAAGATAAAGTATATGTTAAATACAGGAGGTGTGGTTCTAAGCCTAAGCAAATAATGTTCACATAGGTAGCTAAATCATGCAATAACAGCTTGAGTTTAGGAATATATCTTGTAGAACAAAACTTATAGAAAAAAAAAAGATAAAAGGATCTTATAGAAATTACTGAATTTATTTTTCATAGTAAGGGACACACTCACTATTGTAAATAAATCAGAATTTTGTTAAAGTGACCTATCTTAACAGACCTCACTGCACCATTGTGGCTCCTATTGTGTGACAAGAATCACTCCACACAAGTCATCAGCATGATTCCTGGCCATGATAAATGCTGCAAAGTAACACCCTTTCTGTTTGACCTAAAATTATGATGTTTTGCAAACAGAAGAAAACATCAGGTTGAGGTTTGAGCATCGAGGGTGAAATACTACGCCCATTAAAGTTGACTTTAACTTTGACATTGTATGCCAGTCAGAGTGAACTGTGTGAATTTATGGGATATAAAGAAACACTTTCTGTGATTGATATTCATAACACTCCCTGCTATGCCACCTTGCGATGCTGATATGCTTTATGCTGCCTCACAAGACATAGCATCTAAAAAGGATTTTTTTGGGGGTTTTTTTTCATTTTTTATTTGCACTTTTTGGGTCTCATCTAATCGTATATTGACACTCACCTCACAGTCACAAGATTTCACAGGTAGAATTTTCCTTCTTGTAAAGCTATAAGCTTGCACAGCAATAAGTTTTTGGCACTCACATTTTTTTTCATTTTTAGGAGGAACAGTTTGTGAGAGAATTATGCAGAAATTTTGTTGTGTGTATTGTTAGAAAGCTCTGTGCAGTCTGATAATTCCTTCTGTTCTCCACCATATCTGCTTAGCACTAGGCTTTGTCCTCAAATTTCCTGTGATACAACATAAAAATTCCACAAACAATTAAACTTATTTCTACTACTTTCCCAGATAGCATTTGGTTAACTAATGCCTATTTGGGATGATTTTATTCCTCTGTTAAATGATCTTAAGAATAATGAAGGGAAAATGTGTCCGTTACTGAAATGGACAATACTGGAGAGCAGCAACAATTAAACAATTCAAAACCAGAAACCTGGACCTAAAAAGGTACGTAAGATACTTCAGCTCAAGCTTTGACCTGCATTGTCAGCGGGTTAAAGATTCCAGTTTCTGACAAAATCAGTGGATTTGTGTCTTCACCTCAGTTAAGAAGAGCCATTTGTGACAAACATGGGACTTGAACATGTACCAAACCTGCTTTTCTAGTCACTTGAAGCTGAACACAGAATTTTATATTGACATTAAATACAGAATTATATTGAGTGCTTTCTACATTTGTAGGGAGTTTTACTTAGACAGTTGGCATATATTGTAAAGCTGAGTATCCATACCTTCTTGCTACTTTCTAGGACACAATGACTACTTTTTAACTACACAATCTTCCCACTCTGGAAGTATTTCTGTCCACAGCAGTTTAAAGGGATGATATGAAAAGTTACTCTGACATATAAGCATAATTTCTCCTACATATAAAAATGGGAAAATATGTTAAATGTGTGTTTAGTATAATGAAAGCATGATGATGGAGTCATCTTAAAATCTGTATAATCCTTGACTTTATCACCAGGTGCAAGTCAAGAAACTGAACCTCAAGCAACTGTGTCAGCAGTATGAAGGGTGCTAGTAAGAGTGAAAGCAATGTTAGACACTCTGGGGCCAAAGGAAGCTGCTACACTGCCTTAGTTATGAGATTACCACAGCACATACATAGTGTGAGGATTTGTCATCAGTACAGAGCAAAGCATGATACCTAATCAGTTTAATGTAAATGAGATAAAGGACAACCACAAACATTTTATTATGACCTCATGTGGTAGCCTAAATTCCCCTTTTCCTGGGAATTCAGGTATTCCTTGGGTCTCGTTTTGATTAACAAACAGTCTGCCATTGCCTTTTTGTATTGTGTAGGCATTATTAGGTCTGCTCATATTTAGGTGTGAGCAGAAAATCAATTTATTTAACATCACAAGGTTCAATCTCCATTGTTTTCTTTGGGTGTGTATAAGCCCTCCTGGAAAGCTTAAGTGTTCTCCATTCTGCAAGGTGACCAGTTGATGGACTGACAAACCAAGTACCAACTTCAGGATCTGAGGCAGTTAGCAACTACTGGAATATAATAAAGAACAGCTTGTTAGACCATCTCTAAGCTGTAAGTGGCAATGTTGACCTTCAGCCAGCGCTGAAAGGGACTTACACTTTGATCTCACGCTGAGATGCACTAGGTTTACTATCAGCAGTTATCCCAGTGAGGTTCTAGGAAGCTCCCTCTTTACAGCCTTTCATCTATTAACTACTGCCTCCAAGCCAAGATGTGGTTATTGGCCTTGTGAAAGTCCCTTGAGTGTTTCAGTCCAGTGTCATACAGATTAATTTCAGCAAACCACAGTAAAGTTTAACTCCACACTGGAATGGAGCAGGAGCACTCACCCACTCACTGACAGAGTCTCACTTGATGGGCTGATATGATCAAATGCTTATGAGCTCAAGCAATATCTCAAAATGAGTAAATTCTATTTTTTAGAGATACTGATTGAAGTGTGCTTTATGCTGGAAGAAAGGTTTTGGGAAAGAATGACATTGGGTTTTGTGGGCGTGCATGCATCTGACTTCACACACTGCTGCTCAGGGAATGGCCTCATTCTTGAGTGCCCGTGTTCTTTGGATGCCCAGAGCACACTGTCTTTCTGTGGTTGATATTTTTAAAGCAGTGGGTCTCCGATTAGTACAAGCTTACTAAGTGTACTAAGTGTACGCTTGAGCTTGAATATGTTTGATAAATTTGGAGAATTAGTTGAGTGAGGAGAAAACATGTGCAAATATGCAACCAGCTAATTGAGACAGAGTTTTGCGTTCTAGTACAAAGAAGTGATGAAGGCACAAACAGCAGCAGCTACCATCACTAATTGTAGTTCTTCATACAAGACTGAGTAAAAACTCTTCTGTGATAGCTTATTTTTTGCCTCTACAAAACAATTTCCATCGGTCAATTCAGACTGCAGAAGAAAGAATTCTTAGGGAACAGAGTGTGACCAGAGCTGTGCCCATCAGGTGAGAGTTTTGCAGCTGACCTGCTTGTCATCAAGACTGAGCCTCATAAAAGGGAACCTTTTAGCTGTCCCACCATGTTCTCTGGGTGGCTCAGTCCCACCTCTGTGCCCTCTGCCTTGCATTTTGTCCATAAAGCTGGCAATGACTATGGATCATGAGGAGGAAAAGACAAACAAAACATTTCCCTTCCCCTCTGCCCCTCAATCTCCTCCACATGAACCCTATCAGTCATTGAAAATTATTTATTACCTCTCTGCTTTATTCCAATTAAGTTACCTTGGCCACGGATATTTTAATGGCAGTTGCTAGAGCCCTGTTAGGTCTGGTATTTCAATACTTGCCTATCTCCAGCTAATAATGCTCGCTGGCAAGTTTTAATTTCATTAGAGATATCGTTGTAGTACATGCTAAATGAACACCACCAAAAAGTAGCACAAGAGTGCAAGAAGTCATTAAATTATTACTCCCAAAGTCTCATGATGATTATTGTTAATAGGGCAATCAAATCCTGCTGTATTGTTCCCTAACTGCATGCCTACTTAGTGGGTGGCATATATTTTCATTAAATAAAGACTTATGGTTAGAAGAAGAATGTAATCAACATTAATGACCTGAAGAGTAATTGAAAATACAGTCTCAGTCACCACCCCACCCAGCTATTAAAAGGGACAATAATTAAAAAAAATTCTAAACTAATTCCATTTTGTCTCTCTACATGTTTCATCATTCACCTTCTCCCCACACTGTTATCTCTCTTTTTCTGGTCAAATTAATTTAATGTAATTAGAATAAAACACATTGTATGTGAAAATAAAATTTTGGCATTGACTACTTCTGATAACAAGTACTGCAAGGAAGAACATTATGTATTTAACATGCATTCATGATACATTACCATTTGTGCCAACTAAATCACTTTGGGTGAAACCAACTCAGCCACAGGCTACAATAATTACATTCCCCTCACCCCACCAGTGTTTACCAAGTCCATAAATAAGGCCAAAAATTGGGTTGTGGTTTATGTGTAAACAAAAAAGCTGAGCCAAACCACTACAATTGTTTTGTTTAAGCTCAAAATATTCAACATTCGTTTCTGAGATTACATAAATTTGTCTGTCTTTTTTTTTTTTTCTCCTTACCTTACAAGAACTCAGTATAAATAAGTTGGTTTTGAGCAATCATAAAAAAAAAATAAAAATATAAATCCACAAGACAAAATGGAACAAAAGCCAAATGCAATACCAAGGTCATTTTAATTTCACCATGAAACAACTGACTAGAACTTAATCTACTTCTTGAGTTTATACTATCAGCAGTTTGAAACATCAACAATTCTAACATCAAGGCTGGGGACTGACACAGCAAGGATTTAAAGTACCTTAGCATTTCTCCACATAATGATGTCTGAGAAATAATGTCAATCCACTAATCACCTACTACTTCTGCGTTTTTGGTTTTTTTTTTCAATATGGGAAAACATTGTTTTTCAAGAAAGAGCTTCAACACAGTTGCCTTCCTCCCCTGGCTCTTATCTGTAAGCAGGCAGATGTTCCTGAATTAATATATGTGAGTCATTGACCATTTAGTACCAAATGAAATACATTTTGTAGTGTTAAGCAAAATTATTAAGTGGAACGTATAATACAGTTTAATGATTTTTGTGAAACTGGAGGAGAACAATAATTACTTCAGTAACTATGCATTTTTCACATTGCATTTGTTTATTATAATGTAGATGGCATTATCATCTATTCTCCAAACCCTTTTTCTTTCATTTAAATCTAGCAGCACTTGAAGGAAGTATTGAAGATAAGAATTAAACAGTACGTAATACAGGCAAACCTCATGGGATTTAAGAAATAAAAATACTGATCTAACCAATAATCTTGATGCTGACCCAGAACTACTTTCACTTAAAACACCTCACAAAAAAAAAGGATCTAGTCTCATTCCAATTAAATCAATGTCATTTTTTCCCAGGGTTTAAGGATTAAGAATTAAAGAGGAGTTGAGGATAAATGAGGATAAATAGCTATGGAAGAATGGAGACTAGGAGAGTACTATTTTATTCTGAATTTACCAACCATTTACTGCACTCTTGGAAGAATGTGCTGCTTTTTCCCACCCCTCCTTTAAACTGTTTTCCTCAAGTGATGATTTCCTGTATTTAATCATTTATGTAATCCTTTAGATCTGTGCAAAGTAGGTGGAGAATTTCCCATAGTAGGATGTTCAGGCAGTAACACTTTACACCTGGTTTTGGGGGGTTCAAACAATTATGCACAAAGAAGAACTACCACGTCAAAAATACTGTTTTACATTTCTAAAATTTATCCCAGAAGATAAAAGAAGTAAAATAATATACTTTTAGTATTGGTTACATCATTAAGAGCTTCATGGAACTGTTAAGAGAAACTGTCAAAATGCAATAAAAAGATGCCAGTTTGAAATGGTATTTGTGCGTTGAAGATGTGAACGTTGCTCGCACTTACACAGTACCTTATCCTAGATACTGAATACATTGCTATATTATTCCATTGAGTTTTCTTTTTTCCAAGGAGGAAATAACTGTCAAAACCACTGAAAGATACTGATGGCACAATACAGCCTACGTTCAAGATTATTTTAAAATCTTTATGTTTATGCTTTTCATCCGACTATTTTAATGTCAAACTTCTCACAGACTATTTTATAGAAGTTACATGTTATATAAAGATCCCTTTTGCTCTCTGACTGCACTCAAGAATCCCACCGCTCTGAAATCTTCCCATGTCATTCAGAAATCTGGTGTTGCAGCCAACCCTTTCGCAGCCTTTCTCCATAACTGCATTTTTCTGCTCTTTGTGGCTTATAGGACTGTCCTGGTTTCACTAGGATAGAGCTAATTTTCTTCTTAGTAGCTAGAATAGCTGTGTCATAGTTTTAGTGTGGGATTCGTTATGAGAAGAATGTTGATAACATACTGATGTTTTTAGTTGCTAATAGAAGTCCAAGGGCTTTGTCTTTTGCTGGTCTGCAACTGCAAAGGACTGGGGGGAAGCACAGTAATTAGCAAAACCCAAATTGGCACTTGGATGTGACAATGAGATATTCCATCTCATATCACGTCACGGTCAGTACATTAACCAGGGCTGACCAGAAATTGGGGGAATTCTCTCAGGGATCACTCAGGCTCTGGCTCTCCCGGGATTGGGGTCTGGGGTCTGCTCTGCTCCAGGATCACTGGCTGGGACAGGCTGGGCATCAGTTGGGGGGTGGTGAGCAACTGCACTGGGCATCACTCATTTGTATATTCTGTTATTACTGTTATTAATATTTTATTTCAATTAGTAAATGGTTTTTATCTCAACCAGGGAGTCTCCTTGTCCTTTTCCTTCCAATTCTTGCCCCTGTTCCCTGGGCGGAGGGAGAGTGAGAGAGTGACTGGGTTTGGCTGCAGCCAAAGAAGTGAAACCATCACAGGACTAAATATTTGCTCATTTTTAGAATCCAGGCACTTCCAAACAGTAGATTCATTGTTTAGGTTCCTATATAGGGACAGGCTATTTACAGGAAAAGGCAGCCCATGTAGATCTGCTGCTGTAAACCCTCAAGGGAGATGTAGTAGGATAAATGTAGAATGTATTAATATCTCTTCTTTGTGACAAATGTGAATGTTATCAATGGAATTTGCTTTCCAGCATCTGGCAGTACAAAGAACAGGTTAGTGTATGTGTGTATCTAGAGGAGGGCAACACAAGTCACATCAAAGCGTGTGGAGATGCAGATTTACAGCATCTTCGCTACTTCCATATGCACACTCGTATAAGTACAACAGCATCGAGGTGTAACACCACTAGGCAGCAAAGCATGACACAGCCGCTCGCTCAGTGAGATGGGGGGAGACTCAGCAAGGTAAAAGTGAGAAAACTTCTGGGTTGAGATAGAGAGGTTGTTTTTTTTTTTTTAAAGAAGAAAGAAAAAAGAAAACAATGAAGAGAAAAAAACCCAACAAAACCAAGAAAAACAAGCAATTAAAAATATAAAATTGCTCACCACCAACCGATGGTTGTGGTGATGCCCAACTGGAATGATGCCCAGCCAGTCCCTTTGCCTCCTGGAAAGGGACAGATGAAGCCTTGAGTAAAATTAGCATGTTTGCTCTAGAAATCATTGAAACCCAATAAACATTGAATCCAACAAAGACACTTTAATAGCAAGCTTTGAAGTGTGAAGGCACTTCATAGGCCTGTTTTATTTGATTATACACACACTTTTATGGTTCAGATCAAGCATATACAGCAGGTTTACTGTTTGCCATGCCATCTCCTGGGAGTTTAGCACATATGCACATGAGAAGAGTTTTACTGTCTTCAATGATTACCAGCAGAACTATCAATTGCTAGAGATAGTCCATATAGATAATTCAAAACTTGGGATTTTTTTTAAAAAAAGTAAATTATTTCTGAACATTTACTGCTTTTCAAGAATACTTAGTGGAAACAGGACAAGAATAAGTGTGTGTGTGTGTATATATATATAAATATATATACACACACACACGCGTATATAAGCTGCTTATTTTTCTCTAAAACAGTCCTTAATTCTTGTGCCTTTCATTTTCCTCACCCTAACTTCTGAGTGGTCAGCTCTGCTGCAGGATGGATCCTCACACCTCACTCTTCACTAAAAATGTTCTGTTTTAAAAGCTCCCATTCAAAACGTGGAGTTTAAAAACATGACTTTCATTATTAAATGCAGCATATTTGGAAAATGAAAAGTGGCACATCATTTCCCCTTGTGCTTGTCAGGGAATGATGAAGTTGAGGAGATACAAGCAGGAACCTAATAAAAGTTTAAATTAATTCTGGCTTGCTGTTGTTACTAATATGATCTCACTTGCTATACCAAAGGCTTTTATACATATACATAATATGTATAAAATATCTATTTTACACATATACATATATATATTATTTATACACCAATGTAGTTGTATATATATTATATATACATTTATGAGATAGCCAAGGGCACTCAGATTCTGGGCAAAACTATTTTCCCTCCACTGGTATTACATATTGAATAAAAATAATAGGATGGAAAATCTTTGACAGAGTTTTTTCCCCAAATATCTAACAGGATTTCATTTCATAGACAGAAATCATAGTTATGTACTTACATTAAAAGATGTTTTTTCCCCAAATATCTAACTGGATTTCATAGATAGAAATCATAGTTATGTACTTACATTAAAAGAAGAAATGCATACATGACTCTTAGCTAACACACTTTGTATTTTACGGTACGCTCTGTGCATGTTCTTCACAAATATCCATATCCCTTTCCCTTCTCACTTTCTTTAATAGTTCATCTTATTATTTCTCTTTTAATTTTCTTGCATGTGTCAGTTTCTGAGACCAGGCAGGAGGGCTGACAGTATGTAAATTACATCCAGGAGAATATAAGAAGAGATTTCTCATTTCTCTGGGAGATTTAAAAGAGATAAGGAGGTGAGTGAAAATATCCTCCTGGGTACCTGCAGTACTAAGATAACTTTTACTGTGGTTAAACCAGATTAGCCTCTTAATACAAGGTGTGTTTTATTGTTCACACAGCTGTTCCAACAGATTGTCTTCCTGTGCAAAACAGGAAAGAAGGTAAGAGCTAGGTATTTTAAGTGATATTCTACTTTAATTATCTCTTAATTAAGAGTACATTGTTCAATTAAACAAAATTACACCGCGAGAAAATGGGATCAACTGGCTAAAGAGATCAAAACACAGCACTGAAAGGGGTTTTGGAAGGATATGCCAATAGATATAGTGCATTGAAAGAGGTTTAAATAGGACAAGACAGAAGACAAGTTATATCAGGTGGAAAAGTCGTCATTTTGGTTTACTGCTGTTCTGATATTAATTATAAATGGCAGGTCAGCTGTCAGCCAAGTAACATCCTTTCCCTGCAATCTGGAGCACGCTACCCTTTATCCAGGGTATCTCTTTCGTCAGAATTTTGCTTTGGAAGATGACAATACAAAAAAAAAGGAATTAATAGAAGACACAGAAAAACCTTCAGCTGTAATTCCAGCTGAGCCAAATCAGTTTCTATGAAATTATAGTAATTCTATCGGCTTTTCAAGTTTCATATTCTCCCTGAAACTACATGCAAAGAATTTTGTTGTTCTTGTTTTTCACTTAATCAAGACAGAAATACCTGAATTTTGCAAGGGACACTATGATTTTGGACTGATTTTCATACAGAGAAAAATGACACTGAGTTCATTAGAAGTTTGTAGCAGAAAGCAAACGTATTTAAACCAAAGTTTTAAAGTATTATTTGTCCTTTCAGAGGTGTAAATTCTTGGTTGGTCCAGGAAATGGTGAAATCATTTCACCCAGCATTTGAGGAAATAATCAAAGTGCCATTGATTTCAATGAGACTTAATATTGTCTCAGTCCATCTTACGCTGATCTATTGAGTGAAAGAAACAGCTGCTTCTGAGCACTTGCTGTCTGGACTATATTGAATTATTTTTACCTCAGATTAGCTCTATTCTTGTCCTGTTGACTGAATGACTGGAAGAGGTCAGAGAGGATTAGGAATGTTCCTAGAGTACATCTTCCAGTTTATTTTCACCCAACAGAAATCCCGAAATCCATCTGCTCTAAGACCGTAGCATGGGAAATGACTTTGAGAGATGCACTGCTAGAGCACATTTCTGATCTGAACTAAAATGCTGATGGAGACACATTCTGCATATTCCAGTTGGTATTTAAGGAAGTATGTTAACCATGCTTGTCAATCTCATTCATAAAATGGAATGGCTTGTATTGAAGGCTGTATATGGTAGCAAATCTAGATAACAGATATTTGCCCACAATGAGTGTCAAAAAAACCCCTGTAAAAGATTCAGGGGAAAAGACAGCTAGTCCTGGAAGAGAACACACTCATACTACTGGGTCTGTTGAAACAATCAAAGTCATGGAGTTAAAAAAAAAAAAGAGACTTGAGACTTTGAGGGGAGCAGGAGACGTTAGCTGTTAATTGTGAAAAGGGAAACACCATTTGGCAGTTGCCCTTGAAAATGTACTTTGGTATATTCTAATACACAGGGGTGAGTTCATTTCTAGTCACTCCCTGTGGACAGAACCACGGGATTCAATTCATGAGACTTCTCACTAATAGAGCCCCACTGTGTTCCTGCAGCTACAGCCATCATACTGTGAAATCCAATGTAGGGACTGCAACCATTTTGATGAAAAATGCCAAGAGACTGGTCCAGAAAGCTAATTATTTTGCCAGTGTATTTTTGCAACTAATTTATGGGCACAGATTTGTTAATGTGCAGTAAAGACTCAGAGAGGGAATTAGTGCACTATAGTGAATAAAGAGAATAATTGTGAAATTATTTCTACAGCTCTATCAGCAAAGCCTCAGTGGAAAAATAACCATTCAGAGCCCCTTGCATTACAAAGGAGTATTTCAAACCCTGACTTTAATCCTGTGCTCTGTGCGGTGTCCAGTACAACGGCATTCTGCTCATGGTAGAAAACAACAGAGGCAAAACCTGGGTTTTGTGGCTTTAATTCTTTCTCAACCCATCCCTTCCTTCAAAGTGTGTTGTAAGTGTCAAGTAAACTTTGTAAAAATTATTTCAGTCAGGGATTTTCAAACCTGTCATGCTTGGAAAAATAAATAAATAAAAAAATCTAATGATCTGTTTTCTCCAAGAGCTTCAAGATCACCTCGAAGCAGCGGAGGGTCTAATGGGTAGAGTTCAGCAGTGACCCGTTGGCCCTTGGGAACACTCTGATGGGTATGCAACTCTGATCACCAAACCAAGCAAAAATTAAAGGATGGACGATAAAGCACTCAAGGGGTCTGCAAAGGCTGCTGGTGTTACCTTGACAACCCAAGTGAAACACATTCCTCTGCCAGCTACTCCAAGGGAAGAATTCTAGTTCTTTATCATGATGCTCAAACTGATACCTCTTAAACATATATTTCTATCTGAAGTGGAGGAAAAATTTGTTCTATATCCTTGTCCTATATTGTCCCTTCTTTCTTCATATTCACTGCAACAAAACAAAAACCTCTCCTCCACGAGTTCCAGTTCTCAAGCTCCACTGTCTACAGGTTTTGAGATTGCTTGCACGTACTTACTTAAAAAGGAAACGTTACATGTGAAAATTACATCTAAGAACACTTTTTCAAATTCCAAACTTTTCCTAGGCCTTTGGAGAAACCTTCAATTCAGATTTAGGGAATGTCTTAAAGAGAAGTGGATACAACAGAGCAGTAGATGGTGGCTGTACATTGCAATTTGGTCCTGAGCACATTACATGAAATTAATTGATGGTTTACATCAATAAATTTTGCTAAGTTGGTCTACATAGTCAAGAAGGAGCCGTAGATCTCAGTGCTGGTGTCTGAGTGCACATCTCAGGTGCAGGTGTCAGCAGTGGGAGGCTGCAGGGGCACCTTTGGGGTAAATGTATGTAAAAAAAGTGCAAAATGGTGCACAGCAGAAAGAGGGAAAAAGTGTGAGAAACAGCCCTGCAAGCACTGAGGTGAGAGAAGGAGGAAGTGCTCCAGGCGTGGAGCAGGGAGCAGATGGATGTCCCTAAAGGACTGCAGCCCATGAGGAACCCACAATGGATGAGGGGAAGAAGTGTGAGAGGGAAGGAGAGGTACAGAGAAACCACGATCTACTGCCCATACTGCCCCATCTCCCCCGTGCTCTCATCCTACTCTCTCCTCTGTCCTGCAGCAGAGGAGGAGTGAAAGAGCGGCTGGGTAGGCAGTGGGCTGCTCACCAAGGTTAACCCACCACAGCAAGCAATAGAGAAACAAAAATATATATTCTACTGGGCTATATAGCATAAATAATGCAAAACAAAATAGCTTTAGTTCAATTTCTATCTTATTATGTCATCCCCAGGAAGCAAGGGAATATAAATTTGATTTACCAGACATTTAGGTTGGAATTCAGCAGTCTAGGTTTAAGATTAGGAGTCTAGATTAGTTTGGAGTATCAGTCATCAAACTGAAAATAGGGTTTATCCAGAGCACTGGTCTGGGTACTGATACCCAGAACAGACACAGTGTGGGAAGAAAACCTTCTTATAAAAAAATCCTTCAAATCAATATTGTTAGAAATTACTTTCCTGAGTGATGGTAGAGAAAACAGAAGTTCTCCTTTCCCCTTTTTAAGGCTTATGACATGCTTATTATCAAGTGGAAAAGGTAACTAGGCAGGTCTGTTCAGTCTGACGAGCAGCCATGCAACAACTACTGCATCTCCCATAGAACAATTAAGAAACCATATGAAAAATAAAGTTCCATGAATGTGAGCACATTTCAGACCAACAAGAAGTAAAAAAAATGAGTTTCTTACAAATACATGCAAAAGTTTTCTTCAAAATCAGTGGTAAATAGAGGGCAGGGCACACTACAACTTAAAATATTTCATATTACCAATGTGTTATGGAGTCTAAAAACTCAAGTTAATTATTATGGCATTCAAAAAAAGCTTCATATTTTTATTTCTCCCTCTTTCCTTCTTCTTAAAGATAATATTCATGCATGAAAGTCATACATTAACTTTAAATATAGTCAAACCATTTATGGCACTGATAACAGCTTTAAAAAGACAGTATGGATTAAATTGCTTTTCTGTGAGAAGAATCTGTACAGTGAACTGGAAAACGCGTGAGTTTTTAACACAAGTTTTTACCATTTGGTTTGAGAAATTTTTAACTATTTAAGTCACCCCGGGACTTTACATAAGAGGACAGAACACAACCACTTCAGCTTTTCCCACTTCTATTATCAAAGTCTATTATCGAAGAACATGTATAGGAATGTTTTACTTTTTATGATTCCTCCAATGAGGGTAAACAACCTGCCTGAGCAAAGTTTGCATTTTGTGAGAAAAAGAGACATCATTATTCACATGGATACATACTTTGCAGAACCTGGTGAAGAAGATAAAACCATGAAAAGACCATTTTCCTGCCTTATTTCTCTGCCAGAAGCATTGCTTCTTGAGATGCCTGGGAATGTTTACAAAAGCAGAGCATCATATTCTAGAGGTTTGTAATAAATCAATGAACCTTAATGGTTTACAACCTCTACATGTATTTATTTAGGAACAGGTGATTTATTCAGTAGATTTTAAAGGATGTTCTGGTGGGTAGGGAACAGATTATGGTTGTGAGTGCAGGTAAATGATGGCAGTCTGTCATGAGTGCTTGTGTTACTGCAGACAAATAAATTAAGATTATACTCCCCAAAGTGTTTAAGAACCCAAAGATGCAGCGAAGCACACAGGTGAATTGTCTGCATTTCTTGGAACAGTACCGATAGGTTTTAACAGATGATGAAAATAAATAAATAAATAAATAAAAATATCAACAGCAATTTTTGTCAATAAAAGCTTAAATATATTTGAAAATACAGCTCTTAAGCTACAAACATGTGGAAATACTATTCATTTGTGATTGTGCAGTAGAATTACACAGCATCATGGTCAGTCAGTGCATTAGAGCCCTGCAATGGAAGGGAGATGAGTTTTTGAGTAGTTTCACTTCCAAGTTAAAAAAAAAAAAAAAGGCAAAAACTCTTCTCTCATCCAACATACTTCTAAAAAAATATTGATTAATTATGAGGCCCACAAAAGACTCCACATTAAACAAACAATATAATATTATAACTCAAAACCAATCTAGCAAAAAAAAAAATTGCGGGTATGATAAAATAATACCCTCCAGCTCTTCTTTTATTTCATAATTATACAAAGTTACAAGAGTCATCTGTCCTCTGAGGACACACATAGCAGGAACAACTCTTTCTGCAGCTGGCAGCTTGTCTGCATTTTCTTGAAACCAAGAATTAATTCAGAAAAGTGGAAAGAAAAAATAAATTTGGTTTGATTTTAGTAAACTCACACACACTGTTAATAATCCTGATTTGAGCCTTGCTCCTTAATTGAGCAAATGGAAACTGCTCAGGTCACCCTTCTCTTCCTTCCTTTGCACATTTTTCACAGCAGCCCCAGCATTCGGCCCAGGACTCTGGTTTGATTTTACTGTGGAGTGGAGGAGTTGAAAAAAGGGAGATGGGCCCTGATTGTCCTGCACCATTGTGGTGGTTTCACTTCTCTGGCTGCAGCCAAACCCAGTTGCTCTCTCACTCTCCCCCCACTCTGAGAGTAGGGGAGAGAATTGGAAGGAAAAGGGCAAGGAGACTCACAGGTTGAGATAAAAACAATTTACTAATTGAAATAAAATTATAATAACAGTAATGACAGAATATACAACTGAGTGATGCCCAGGGCAGTTGCTCACCACCCGCCGACCGATGCCCAGCCTGTCCCAGCCAGCGATCCCGGAGCAGAGACAGTCCCCAAACACAAACCCCAATCCTGGGAGAGTGAGAGCCTGAGCCATCCCTGAGAGAATCCCCCTGATTTCTGGTCAATCCTGGTTAAATATACTGACCATGACATGATATGAGATGGAATATCTCATTGGCACATCCAAATGCCAGTTTGGGTTTTGCTAATTACTGTGTTTCCCCTCCCTGCCCTAATGCAGCTGTGAACCAGCCAAACATGATGACCTTGAGCTCCAGCAACAACTAATAACACCAGTACCTGATCAACATGTCTCTCTCCAACTTCTGAAGCTTTTCTGACATTAATGGAAATGTGGCTGCTTAATTAAGAAAACTTTGAGGTTTTCATTTTTTAAGAAGGACAAACTGAGAACTAGGATCTGATTACTGAACTATGACTACTATTTCTGACTGACAGAGGAACAGCTAAATTATCACTTTAGGAGTTTATCTCTGCTGCAGCATTATAAATTTGAAAATTTTATGGCTTTTCTTTTAGCCTAGTATGATAAAAATGTGAATATCTTCATGTATTAAATGCTGTCTTCTAGAGAGCATTATTGCTTAATATTTCCTCATACTTCATAAATTAAAGCAAAAAAAGTTAAAGTTAACTTCTTTTTTCCTGAAACGAAACTACCAGTGGGCTTGATTAATATACAGATGCTGTATGCTGCTGGGACTATGCTTTCCTTTTAACAGAGCAATATGTTCTGCTTATGTTCTTGCAGCCACAGAGATTTACACATTTTGCATTTTAAGATAATATATGGAACTTAATATTGTTATGCAAAATGTGTGCTTAAAGTAAAGCATAACACTTTTATTCCAGGATGTGAAGGTAAAATGCACTGAATTTGCATAACATTTAGCAAAGTTAAATTTAAGAGTAGCTCTGCATCGCATAGGTATATGTGGAAAACCCCCCCCCCACATTCATCTCTAAGTCTCATTTTAAGTATAAGTAGGTCACAAACCAGGAGGTAAAATTCTCCAAGTTATTCTGCACAGGTCTATATGGTTGGCTGTGCTGGTTATGCATGCTGCTGGAAGAGAAATCTTAAAGTGATTTGGCAGAAAATGCACACTAAAAACGTGTGCTGCCTGAAGAACATTGGAAAAAAAAGAAAAAGTTAGTGTCTCACATGGCCAGCATTCGCTTTACGTGCCCTCAGACAGATACCATATTTGCTGGGCTAACCACATAGCCCCCAGCAGGCTGTGGGCACCAGAGGAACAGATTTATTTGTGATATGCTAGATTTGCACTTAGACTTGCCGAGGGCTATGGAGAATATACTCAGAAATAAGTAAGGAGCGAACCCCAGAATGTAGAGAGCGTCTCTGTAAATTCACTATTAGCTGCTTCTGTTGTGCTCGTCTTCATTTACCTGGCTTTGCATAATTCTGGCCCTCATTAAGGAGCTGCACTTCTCCCTTCAGATGGTGCAAATTGCTTTGCTGCTTTGCCAGCAGTGCCATCCAAGTTGACGCCTGTTCATCTGTTTCTACTATTTCTCTTCCATCGCTTCTGTAATTATCACCCATGAAAGAACAGGCCAGATATAGATATCAGTGAGCTTATCGGTAAGATTCTTGTGAATGCCTTTGCAAAAGGAATGAGAAGTTAAAAGACTGATAGCAACTAACTTGTTTTTATCCTGGAGCTGACCCAGATTTATCCCTAAATATCTTTCTCTATGAAAAAAAAAAAAAATCATTTTAAAATCTTCATTTTTAGAAGCCAATGTAAAATAAAACTGCCTACTTATATACATTCAAGTCCCTGATACTTATCATAAGGAAAAAAACGTGACATTCGGTAATTATTTTAAAAATCAAATTAGAATTATTGCTGGAATGATGCCCACCAATACAGTGAGGAAATGTAATGTTACAAAATTCACAGTGAGGTCCCATGAGACCTGGGAGTTTTCCTCACAGTTAAAGACATGCAATAATTTTAGAAACACATGGGAACAAGGAGTGCTCAGCAGGAGGCTCCATGAGAAGAGCACAGCTAACTCAGCAGAACGTTAAAATGCGCTTGACATTGTTATAGAGCTGCTGAAACTCTGAAACAACACAAGAACTGCTCAAGCAGACCAGGTTTGGGCTTAAACACTGAAAAGTGGATAATAAACAGCTTTTTGAGCCCTTGAATTCAGGCTACCTGATTCCTACAGGCTTGTCTCCTAGCTGTTAGACTATTTTCCTGAACTATCCTAAGGCTTTCTCTGACCTTTACACACACACTCTCCTCTCATGCAGCATTTTAGCAGCAATTTATAGATCACCATGTTTGACTGAAAAAAAAAAAAAATAATAATCAACCAACAGAATCCAAAGTAAATATTTAAAACTCACTTTCTTACCTAATTGCTATCTTATTTTTTTTTACGAAGTGTGTGAAAATTGAATTATCCTGAAGACTTTTAATCCCTTGTCAAATCTCTTCAAGTTACTCAAAGACTTTTTGTAAATTAGTATAGTCAGTTAAACAGATTACACTGCTTAAAGAAGCTTGAGGCCGTAAAGAAAACAGATCAAAATTGAGAACGAGGAAGGACACTGAGTGGGGGAGAAGGGTCAGAGCAAGAAACAGTGAGAAAAGGGCAAATGACAGATGCTGAGAACTTCCACAGATTGCATTCAGCACAGTCATTACCCTCTGGCAGGGCATTTAAACACTCCGAGAACTTAACTTCCTCACTGGTCATGGTTTCTCAAGCTTAAAACAACACGTGGATCCTATGCAGGCACCCCATCACTGGAGAACCTATGGTTTATTCACTCAAAACCAGGTTCCTCACTTGTGGTTGGAACACACATGCATTTATCCACCAAGTCTGTCATGAATTCTTTATGAAATCATATTATCAATCTGTTCTGGTGACAGGCTTTACAGTTTTCGTATCTAAGGAGGAAGCCATATTACATTAAATCTACTGGACGAGAGTAGATTGAGATGAGATATGAGGAAGAAGTTCTTCACTGTGAGGGTGGTCAGACACCGGAACAGGTTGCCCAGAGAAGCTGTGGCTGCTCCTCCCTGGAAGTGTTGAAGGCCAGGTTGGATGAGGCTTTGAGCAACCTGGTCTAGTGGAAGGTGTCCCTGCTGATGACAGGGGGGTTGGAACTGGATGAGCTTTAAGGGCCCTTCCAACACAAACCAGCCTGTGATTCTATGACACATCTTTGTTACTGGAATCCCATGCGACAAAGGGGAATAGCCTAAGACAGGTGCACCACTGCACACAACTTCCAGATGTTATCCATCATCGTTCTCAACTCACAGCAGCAAAACTACCCAACACACACTCTGGTGCACAAATATGTATGTTCCTGGAGAGCTAGTTTTTCAGTCTGACCAGTCAGGTTTTGTCAGCACCCACCAGGACTGAAGAAAAGTGTCAATTTAGGTTTTTGCACCACCATAACAAAGCCAATGTGTACACTCATACATCAGAGACCAAACACATATCAGCATCTACAAATTCCACTTGTATACAATTTTCTTTATGTATCTCAGACAAATAATTATCCTGGGATAAAAAACAAAAGGGTAGGAGCAAAGAATTTAAGAAATTCTGATTGCCCTGCTACTTCCTATACTTAGAGACTGGGGTTCTTGTTTTCTGGAATGATTAATAAAAAAACCCACCAGTGCATTGTTAAGCAGAGTTTGAAAACTTAACACAACATGTCCAGATAATGCTAGAAAACTGAGAACATATGCAAAATCGTGTACCAAAATAAATTAAAAAGTAATTGATAGGCTACTTTGCCTGAATTATTTATAAATTCTTGTTTAGGTAAGCAGGCCTTTGGGTTTGAGACAATACCTTAAGTGCAGTCTTTGTTGTGACTGATCCTCCTATGACTTTTTGCTTAGTCATTAATCATGGTTGAATCTAGACATAAGCCTTTCTTGGTAGTCTCTGACATAGTTGGTCAAAAAAACAGTCATTAGCTACATTCATAATTTGTTTCTTCAGAAATCACTTAGAAGTGCTAAAAGCCTATTAAAAAAAAAAAATCAGTTTATCTACTGAGAAGGCTAAAAAAAAATCCACAGTCACATCCTTGTACTGAGGATTTTGCATAGCTCCAGTTATCACTTACATATCATACTCCTATTTGATCTTTATTTCAGAGTCACAGGTTTCTTGAATGCCATAAATGAGCCTATTTCCCCTGATGTAAATGCTACTGGCTCGTGTTTGAAGTCAGAGGAGTGTTTTTCAGACCTGCTGAGCCACAAGAAGTTTCTCAGTGTAACACTGAGTTCGTAGAAACTTATTAAAAATGATTGTGTCTATAACTTGTTTCAGTAGGGTAAAAGTAGTTGCAAGTAAACAAATGATTTTGAAGAAATACCAAAATCTAATGAAAAGTTTTAGGCTCTTCTTGGAAGATGTAAAAAGGCCCTAAACTCTTAGGTTTTCAGGACTTGACTTTTCCTATTACTTAAAATTTCCCTTAAAGAAAACAAAACAAAACCCCCCCAAAACCAAACAACAAATCACCTAGCTATCTTTTAGCTCGCTGTTCCACAGAAGTGCTTTGATAAAATCTTTTATGTTGACAGAAGTCCTTCATAATTATTTGACCACTCTGAGACAGACTGCTTCTTCTGCAGAAAAACCCAAACCAATCCAAAGAGTAAATTTAAGACCTTAAAAAGTTAATTTCAGAGGATAGTATGAAAATCTCTAGACAGTTTTTGTTTTGTTTGAACTGTTTCACCGTATTTTAATGAAAATGTGGAAAATTACTGTGGGTTTAATTATAAGAAAAAGCTAAAAAAGGAATGATTTCATTTTATATATAGAATTTTTCACATCCAGTTACTATTCTCCAGTAAAACACCCACAAGATCTTCTATATAGCTCATGATGCATATTAATAAAAATACTCAAGGATACATGAGCCCGTAAGTACTCATTAGGTTAATTAAGTCAAAGTCTGTTTTTGCAAAGGCCTAGAATATAAACTTACATTCCCTAACTTATTATTTTCAATTTACAGTGCCATTAGTTATGCAATTTGGCATGTCTTCACTTATTATTTGATGTTTTAGCATCTGCTTGTATTTGTTTTTTTTAAGCCAACATTAGCCAGTGGCATAGAGAGTTAATTCCAAGGGAACAGTCATGGTCTACTACCACAATGTAGAAGTAAAACCAGATTTTTTTATTTTTTATTTTTTTCCACTAGAGTGAAATTTAGTCCATTAAATATGAAAGATTGTTCTTTAAACTTTTTTTTTTTTTTCCTTAAAAAACCCCCCAACATGGCAAGCTTAGCTTTGTACTAGATTTTAGCCAAAGATTCTGTTGGAGGGTAATACTTCCTGCCTTATATACAGATGTATCTTCTGAATTGTGACCATACCTCTCTGTTGCCACAACGGAAAAGATTCTCAAGAGATACCATAATGCAAGTGCAGACAAGTAAGAGAAAATCAGTCCTATATTATCACCAACTTGTAAACAAGAAATCCTCACAAACGAGGAGATTGCTTATATAAGGACAGTCTATTATTAGCCTTGAAAGTACTTTGAAGCCTAGTTAATCTTAGCTAAAAACAAAAATGTCACAGTAGGTAAAAATTACCGATGCAATGCATATCATAAAAGCATGAATGATAGACAGAGGATGGATTATTTTCACAGTTTTGCCTATTTTTATCTAAATGAGTCAAGCAAAAAGAAAAGGTGGATCAAGTTAGGAACAAAAGGGAAAAAAATGGAAGTTATATAATGATAAAGAATTACTTTTAAACCTTGGCACACTGCAAAGGACACTAGTTTTTTCAAAGATAGACAATCTATGCCTGTTTGATATTTAGAGTGTATAATTTTATGAAGATTTTTTTCTTTGCCACGTAGAAACCAAGAGAAAAAAAAAACCACAACAAAACTTACTTTTCTCCCTCCTCTCTAATTTTGTATTTAAATATAACAGCACATATTTTAAAAAATAACTTGAAGTGGGCAGAGTTAGACTCCTGGCCACTTTACTGGAGCTTGGAACTCAACACAGTGGTGTAATGTTGTCCTGTTTTGAGGTGGACTTTTGGGGCAAGAGTCAAGTGGGAGATGGTGTTTGAAACATCAGGAATTTCAAACAGTGAGCTCTTCAAATATGCTGTCTCTGCTTTTCATTTCAGTAAATGTTACTGTTTAGGGATTTCCAATCACATCCTGTTACCTTCCATTTTAAAAGTGATTAAAGATAAGTGCAGTCCCAAGCGTGGACCGCAGCATCTCCAAGGTGACCTCCATTTGTACTTCATGCAAGCCGTCTTTCGTGCTTCCTATGCCCAACACGCATCTGGTTTGAACTGCAATGTTATGGTACCATATGCTAATATGGTAACTTTGTGTTGAAAACAGCATAATGGAAAAATGAACTTGCTAAATTCATGCTTGATTACTGCACGGTTTAGGCTGTGATTGGGAGGCATTGCAATTTTAATTTTACTACACTACAGATGAGCATTAATAATATACTTATGTAATTAGGTGTGTTCCCTTAATCAGAGCTGGGAAAATGGATAGTTCAGTAAATCAGTTTTGGTTTTAGATCTTTTAGAATTGAACATTTCTACATATTATTACAGAACTATCCTGACTTAGAAGGTACTAAAATAGAAAAGAAAATACCAACTAGGGAGGTGCTCATGGCACCAAGCCTGACAAGATGCCAGCAGCATTTGGCCAACATGTGCCCTCAGGGACATTGTCTGAATGTTGGGCTTGTCCTGTGCAGGGACAGGAGTTGGACTGGATGGTCCTTGTGGGTCCCTTCCAACTCACAACATTCAATGAACTACTAAAAATTTCTCTCACTAGGAAACAGATTCACTTACCTAAAATTTACGAGATTTTGAGCAGTTAGCTGTTATCCCACAAGTAAACCCATCACAGTCAAAATAACCACTCTAACCATCTCTCTGGGTATAGGCTAAGGCAGTCACCAAGTCAATTCCTGTGTCACTGTCTTCATGGCTCCTGGAGCAACTGGCAAGCTCAGACCAGAGACAGGAATGGGAGATCTCAGTGACCTGGCAAACCCCAAGCTATTAGAGGATGAAGTGTCCAGATCCTTGAGGTTACCCTAATTAAGCAATTTGCTTGGATGCTGGAAATGTGGATCAGAAAGAAATATCAGGGGAACAAAACTGGTCCACTCCACCATTGATATCAAACATAGTTGTCTAGGTGTGACAGGAGCCAGTGTTTTCATGAGGCCATGAGAATCAAGCTCTTATGAAGAAGTCTCCCGAGTCACACAGTAATGCTCTCCCTGTAACTGTTTTTTATATGCTGAGTCCTTTTCTCAAGCACAATAAAATTGGGCTGTGTTATGAAGGCATCCCAGCTGCTCTTGTGGTCAGCAGAACTATGTTTTCCTCTCTATAGGATGGCACTGTAGCTTTTTTTCTTCCTCTCTCTCTTTAAAAAAAAAAAAAAACCCAAGAATTTATTGACCAGGCAGTATCTCCTTGAGCCTAGATAACTTAGTTATAATAAATAACCTCAGTATTTATTTACAAACATAGCTACATGTCAAATTGGCTCATTGTCAAAATGCATTTTAAATACATCTGAAATTTAAACGTGTATGAAATTTCTAGATTTCAACTGACCATTAAGAACATAATTATTGCAAATTACCCATAACATATAAATGCGTACTTTTAATAAAGTTCTCTCACATTTCACAATAAATGTTTCAAAACCCCAGTTATATTTAATGAGCACAGAGTAGCTCTCTATTTAGCCTGCATTTTAATGGGTTTAATGTGTAAAGCCACAAATGAAATAATGGCAACATGCCAAAAAATGTAAGTAATATAATGTTACCTTTGACCTTCACCACGCCTATCCTGCTTTTCAGTCACTTGATTTTGACACGCAGTGAAAATGTTATTGTGCACTGAAGCACTTTACAGTGGCTACACTTAAAATACATTTTAAAGGTGAACACACTTTATCTGGAGACTAGACTCCCTATCGATTCTCTCAGTGGCTTTCTAACCAAAGCTTGGAAATGAAGTAATTATCTACCGTGTGTGGAAATGAACTGAAAAACACCATGGTTCACCAGCTCCCTGAATTACTACAGCTCACTATATCTCCAGCTACAGCACTTCCATCCAGCGTATTTTGTTTTATTTCAGTGTTCATTCTAACAAGATTAGGGTTGGTTACCATAACATCTATCTCAGGTGTTATTGATTGTGGATCCTACATTCCTCCTCTGGAATCGGGGATTATTGTAGGCATTGCTGAGCTTGAAAGTGATGCTACCTTACCCTGAGCTGCAAGTATTCTTTGAGCCAACTGGTAGGAAATAAAGCAACTCTTCCTCTTAGCAACACGGGTGGTGGAGAACACGCTGTCCTTGTGCTCGGTTCCCTGCAGGCACTACCCAGCAACAGCAGAGTTCAAGGGCTCTGGATTTGTTACTGCGAGCTCTGATGGGAGCTGAGCGGGGTCACTCTGCTAGAAGGTGGTATCTGCATGTATGTGCTGAGAACACATTTTTAAGGGAAAAAACTTCCAGGCATTCATTGTGGGCTAAAGCTTCTCAATTTCTGTTCCTCCTCCTATTCCTTTCCTAGACTGAGATCACCAGTGCAAAAATAGAGCAGCCCAGTAAAAACATTATAGAATCACAGAATGTTGTGAGTTGGAAGGGACCCACAAGGATCATCCAGTCCAAACTCCTGCCCCTGCACAGGACAAGCCCAACATTCACACCATGTCCCTGAGGGCACATGTTGGCCAAATGCTGCTGGCATCTTGTCAGGCTTGGTGCCATGAGCACCTCCCTGGGGAGCCTGTGCCAGTGCTCCACCACCCTCTGCCTCAAGAACCTTTTCCTCATGGCCAACCTCACCCTCCCCTGCCACATCTTCCTGCCATGTCCTCTGCTCCTGGCATTCGCTGGTGGCCAGAGAGAAGAGATCAGTGCCTGCCCCTCCTCTTCCCCTTGGGAGGAAGTTCTAGACCCCCATGAGATCTCCTCTCAGTCTCCATTAATTTCGTGTTTCTGTTGAACTTCTGCTCAGAGTCTTAAAAATGGTGATCATCAGCAGAAGCTGCCTAATGAGGAGCTCTGAAGTCTTTTGCTAACCTACTGAACAAGGGTTTCTTCCCTTCTTCGAAATACCACCTTTACAGACAGCTGATTTGTCTCCATTCACGTGCACCTATGATTCTCTATATTCCAATGGAAAAAGGCCAATAACTTCCCATTTACACCAAAATCAGAAAGGAATGAAGTCCACTGGATATAGGGAATGAAAAACTCTTCTTCAACACAATCTCTTCTTGATTAGCACTGAATGCAACCTGATTATGAAGAATTTTTCCATTATTGCCCTATATTTGTAACGACTGCTTTTTGAAGGCACTTTTCTTTTTCTCTGCACTGAAGTACAAAATAATTAATTGGAACAAAGCCCAACAGAAAAAAAATGCTAGGTAGACATTCTTATGGCCATAGCTTTGAAATAATGCAAGTGTTATGTAAATTGAATTGGGTGGGCAAAGCTATTGTCATATATAGTATAAAAAAACCCAAAACACAAAGGATATTATTTTCTGTGAGAGATTTTAACGTTAAGAAAAAATATGAGGTAGTGTTAAAATATTTATGGAAGAATATTATAGTCACTTGTCTTCTAAATATTCTTAAAATATTAACACCTTTACTGTATTTGGCTCCTAATAATGTTAAATGCCTGGAATTTCTTAATTATTAGTATTCATCTACGGCTGGATTGGGATTTAGCCTTACTAAGTTAAAGCATTATTATACTTGAAATTTTAATATTTTGAATTAAGGAAAGACAGTCTCAGCTGCTTACATATGATTATGTGGTTTAGAGAAGTAAAATATGAAAATCATATTTAATTAGAAAAAAAATCTAGCAGCTTATTTCTCTGTTAAGTTAGGTTCTAGAACAAAAGTTTAATTAACTTATAGACCATGGGACTTTTTCATGGACAGTTTCTAAGAGGCTTGTTATAAGGCTGCTAGAAATCATATAATAAGACAAACTCTTATCCTGTTCATTTCATTTTAACTGTGAAGATTAAAATAGGTCCAAATAGTCTTTTGAACCAACGAGCACTTCCTCCTTTCACCTGAAACGTAGGGGACGCTGCTGGGTTGTGGGAGCCCCTAACCTGCCCCACCGATGATGCCCTGGTTTCCTCTGCTGTTGCCCCGTGTTCTCTCTGTTCCCAAAGGGAGAAGCTTTTGCTCTTTCAACTCAGTTTTGTAGAGCTGGAAATATACTTGCCTAACCAACTAATAACAACCACAAAAATAGGAAAAAGAAAATTAAAATGAAATTATGATTTAGCTACTGTCTATAGTTAATACCATGTAAAGAAAATATGAAGTTGAACATAATGTGCATGCAAAGTTCAAATGTATCTCATTTAAAAACTGCAGTGCTACTTCCTCTTATGTGGCTAGTTAGGGAAATCATCTCGTAAAAATCCTGTAAAATTTAATACTCTAACCAGGAAAAGCCCCCAATTTAAAATCATTGGATGTGCAAGGCAGGGGAAAGACAGCTGTAAAGAATATCAGATTTAAAAGGGTTTGGTAAAAAAAGCAACTGGACTTCACAGAATCACAGAATGGTGGGGGTTGGAAGGGACCTCTGGAGATCATCCAGTCCAACCCCCCTGCCAAAGCAGGTTCCTTACAGCAGGTTGCACAGGAAAGTGTCCAGGTGGGTTTGAACATCTCCAGAGATGGAGACTCCACACCCTCTCTGGGCAGCCTGTCCCAGGGCTCTGCCACCCTCCTCATGTTTCAGTGGAACCTCCTGTGTTCCAGCTTGTGCCCATTACCCCTTGTCCTATCGCTGGCTGCCATTGAAAAGAGTCTGTCCCCATCCTCTTGACCCTCACCCTTTAGATATTGATAAACATTTACAAGGTCTCCTCTCAGTCTGCTCTTCTCCAGGCTAAACAGACCCAGCTCTCTCAGTCTTTCCCATAAGAGAGAGAAATTAAAGAGAAGCCCAACCATGGCAACTACTTATGGAAAAAAGCATTGGCACCAGTGTATTCCCAAACCAGCTCAAATAATAACTGCTTTTGTGCGATAAAGAGAGAGAACTAGAGAAGGAAACACACACAAATCCCACTGTGTCTCTGGTTAGTTCCCAGTATTCCCGTAAGTTTCTTTTCTGTGGGTGTCCTGTGCAGATGTAACCCTTGAGCCTTTACCTTTAGCAAAACAAATTCATTACAGTTCCGTATTGCTCAGAGTTGTTCAACCACCTATGGAGTCCATCCCTGCAGTTCCAGCTATTCAGTAGCAGATTGTCTTTCATCTGCAGTCTTCACAGCAGCTGACTGGCTATGATCTGAATGGTTATGATGGCCACTGATGTTTGGGCAAAGCTGCTCTCTCTTAATTCTTAAGAAAAGCTGGACCACCAAAATAGCTAGAGCTGACAAAGCCATAATTAAAAAAACCTGCATGAAGAATGGACTAGTTGACAAGGAATAACTTGAATAATTTATTTGATGAATACCATTTGGCTGTCCTCAGAGTTGTTCAGGTAATGAAGAAAGCTATTTCAAGCCTGATACTGGAAATGTTTGTCCATCCCATTTAACTTAGAAACTCAAACCATACAGTACAGTTCATGTGTCCTACAAATAATTTCTTTTTCCATATAGCTTCTATTTAACTGTGACTTCTTAAATCTCCTTTTTAAAAGCAATAAACTTCATAAAATTCTCTTAAACTGCATTTTTGATCTATGTCCAAACTGCCTTCCCACCCAGGCTGCTCAGACACAGGCAAGACTCAGTTTCTGGCTTCAGCTGAGCTGTCATGGAAAGCAAGAGAGAAAGGTGGGGCAGTGCTACCCTACCAGTCACCACATCCCCCTTACAGTACACGTGCCCAGGTGTGTTGTGATCCCTCTCACTGCCACACAGAAGGTTCACACTTCTCAGTGTTCAGCCCAGACTCCTTCCAGGATGCCTCAACATCACAAGCAGCAAAGAACTCATAGGAGAAGTCAGGAAGTACTTCTTTGATGTCAGGAAGAATTTCTTTCCTGAAAGGGTTCTCAGGTACTGGAATAAGCTGCCCCATCCCTGGAGGGACTTAAAGGATGGGTAGACAAGGTGCTCAGAGATATGGTTTAGTAGTGGACAGGTATGGTTGGACTCAATGATCTCGGAGGTCTTTTCCAACCAGGAGATTCAATGGTTCTATACATGCCAGTGGTGTCTTAACCCTGGCAATGTGAACACAGAGTGTAAATCATGTTTGAGCTCGCTTGTGGCTCAGGATCCAACAATACAGGCACAGCTAGATAGCTCAGATATTGCTCATTTCATGAACATTACTTGGTAAGCTTGCACATCGACATATACAAGCCCCCTGTAGCAATGTTGCCTTCTCCTACCAAGCAGCTCTTTCTTAGTCATCATAATCCACCAAGGGAAGCAATATAAGAGGAGGCAGCAGCGACAAGCATAACAGGACCCACCATCTGATACTTGGGACTGAAAGGCACAGCTGAAGGAAAATGCTTTCAGCCTTCCCACAGCTCAACCAGATGTGAGAGATCCCTCCGAGGTGCACGAACGTGTGACGGGACCGCTGAAGTGTGATAGTGACATGAGATGTGTCGGATTTGCCACCTGGAGACCCTAGCAGGCTCAGCAGTGTCTAATTAGCTCCCAGCTGGGAGCACCTTACCAAACACTTCTACTGCTGGCTAGGAATTAACCTCCTTCAGTCCAGGCCATTTTCTGGATCAACAGATCCTCCTGGGTTTATTACTTAGGTTTGGCTGGCAAAGTCTGGTATCTCCTGCAGATTGCAGTATAATCCCTCTATATACATTTCTTCCTCAGAAAACAGAAGTATCTCTCAATTCTACTTGCAACCCCTATAAAAGTGATTCTCCACGCTTCTGCCACAGGACAAAGTCATTACACACTGAGATGCTGAGCGAGGAACGGAATTGCATGTTCTCACTCTCCAACTTTGACTAACTTTCAGAATATAAAAAAGGGAAACTAAATTCAAATTCTGCTAGACTCATATCATATCTTAGTCTGATATTAATTATAAGCACAGCAAGAAGAGCAAGCAACCACTAACTTGGTTAGAGTGGTAAAAGCTGGGCTAAAATACATATTTAGTGACCAAAGGTTAAAAATTGTCTCACTTATTCACTAAATGGATGTGGCCGCACAGCTGGTTGAATAATGAAAATAAAATTATATAAACATTAATTCAATCCCCAGCGAATCTTGCAGCTCAGTTCATCTGTTCCTTACCACATGTGATTCTGTTACGTGGTTAACACATGCAATATTGGGAACCGAGAGCAGATGCTGCTAGCAGGTAATGCCACTAGTTAGCTACTCTTGGCTAAGAGTGGCACAAAAACCTGTGGAAGTCAAGGATGCTGCCAGAATCACAGAGCAGCAAGTCCTGTAATTTGAATATTGGGCCACAAACAGATATTCTTATTTACAAAACAAACCAAACCCCAAGTGCAACAGTATATTGCAAAGCTTTGCTAAAAATTTACTGCAATTTTACCACCTGGGTGTCTCGGCAACCCTCCACTGGGACTACAAAGGAAGCAGGAGGTTGCAAAATCCTAATTCTTCAGCTCAAAGCAGCATCCTGGGGCTTGCAGGATCCTCAACCTGTAAACTGCAGCTTCTGAAGCTCTGCTCCCTCACAAAGACAATTCCAAAAGTATTTATTTTTCCCTGCCAAGAGAGGAACCAAATGACCTTCAAAGGAGCCAAAACCTTTCCAGACTGGAATATCTACGCCCGCCAGCAGTGATAAGCAGCCCTACTTCGTCATCAACAGAGTACGTTCCTTCAGTGCCTCACAAAATATCTGGCATTCACACAGTCTTACTGAGTTCAGTGAAAAGATAACCACAAAAAGGGTTGAGATTCCTATTCTATTTCATGTCTGCTTTGACTTCCCTCAAGATGTTTAGTATGCAGAGTAAATGACTCTGCAGTCCAACCCTTTCTTCAAAGCCAGTATTCCATTAACTAAGGCTGACAGCAATAAAGAGCCGTATTTACACAGGAAAGGTAAATGTTGTTGTTGTTGTTGTGGAGTGTGTTTTTCTGGGGCATGTGCCTCATGTAACAAACATCCTCCCCAGAGCGACAGGAACAACATCAATGGAAATAAAAACCCTCAAGGCTTTCAAACTAAAACGCTAAGTTCTGTCAGAAATACGAGGTGTCTGCTTAATAGCAGGGAATAAGAGAACCCACTAGAAAGAACATAGAAGACTGGGAAAGGAAGTTTATTTCTCAAGCACTTATGGCAAATAATAGACATCAACACCCCCTGTGCAGAACACTCAACATGTCCCTTAAACCCCTCAAGAACAAGAAACTGTAGAAGTAAAGCTCAGAGCCCAGCCTGGCAAACAAGATTTAACTAACTTCATTGCATGACATAAATTAATTGAATCTCATGTCGCTGAGAAACATCTAAAATAGATGAGGTAAAGTGAAGGAAAAAAAAAAAAAAGCCTACAGTTTTTATTGAAATTGTAACCATCCTGCCTCTGTAAACATGAGAAATTACATTTGCAATGAAGTGTACAGGTAGGCAGGCTCGGTATCAGCTGGGTATTCTTTCTGAATACCCTAAAGGACTTGAAAGCTTCTCCCCTCAGCTCCCTAAAAACCAATATATTTTCTGGAAATGAAGGCCATACCTCTCAAGTCTTTCCCTCTGCTCCAAGTAGTGAGAGGCAAAAGCAACTTGGCAGTATTTCTGTATTTTCCTGCAGGAACTTGGGCTCTAGAAAGTGAAAATAATCACATTTCCTAGACCAAACTCATTCACTTCCTCCCATTACCCACTCTCACCCTGACCCACCCTTTGCTTTGTGAGCTGGTCTAGAGGTCCTAAACAAGATACACTGTCAGAGTCTTACACTCTGAGGCTGTTTCTCTGGAAGCACAGTTTGTGTCTCCATCAATGTCTATACCTTGTGTGTAAAGGAGCATTAATGTATCTCAGAATTTCCTCTTCCCAGTTTTGTCTCTACGATGACTTAATTTTTAAAGACTTAACTAAATATACAAGGTCATTTCTCATTGCAGCAAGTTTGAACAATTATAACTTTATTTTATTTTATTTTATTTTATTTTATTTTATTTTTAACCAGAATTTATTGTTTTCCTAAACTTTAAATGAGATGCAGAGATATTTCAACTCTGCCACAGTGCTAAGGGAGTTGGCTGGACAGCAACCAGTTCCCTGAGAATTTAGTCAAACAGCTCCCAAGAAGACAGATCAACTGTTCTTGAGCTTTCAGTTTTTCACAGCTCTGGGGGAAAACATCAGGTGGGCTGTTTCTGAGCTAGTGACAGAGGGCTCCCAGAGTCCATGGTTCTATTTTCTTTCTCAGAGAATTAAAAAGAAATATTTTTTATACCAAACAAAGAAAGAATGCCAAAAGCAAAATACTGAAGTGATCTGTAAAATTAAGTTATCTTTCTTTTCCTGGTTTCACTTCTAGTCTCTCTCACCTTCTCATTTATTACTATTTACATAGTAGAAATGAAACTTTTTTTTTAAGAAATGCAAAATTCTTAAGGTGCTTCACAGCACTTTAACATTCCTTTTTACAGTTCTGTGCTCAGAGGATTGTCAGGAAAGGAATATGGGAAGAGAATAATCGGATGCTTTACAGATAATTCTGTATGCAAATAACCAGAGGAACACCAGCCATTTCTCTCAATGGATTCTGCCATCAGCATTCACCTGCAGATAGCCACTCCCCTGGGATTTAGGTAATGCAGTGTACAACATGGATGAGTGGCTTTGTCGACAGTAGTCATTTCTCTCTGAAGCTTATCATCATGCAGTGCGGTATCCTGAAAGGCAGAAACCAAGGTGAGCAGGGAAGCTCCCTCCAGATATATGGTGGGGAGTTGTTACGCAGTAAATCACTAAGAGGGAGGTAAACAGAAGATGGACGATTATTGGAAATTACATCCTAGCGAGTGACATCCTATCAGTTTCTCAGTCAGGGTGTTAGAGGAGTCGATAGCCACATATTCCAGCTCACATTTGTTGTAACTCAAATCTTTTGTGAGTTATTATGAGAAGAAATGGACGTAGCAAGGTGCAAGCAGGAGTGTCCAAGCCTTCCCCTCCCCATTTAACATCTGGAAATGCGCTGAGCCCTCACCACAGCACCGGAGAAGGAGAAGAAGGTTCTGCAAACACCACCAGCATTGCAGCCAACGAGGGTGATCAGGAGAGAGTGAGGCGGTGTGGATTCTGCCCTTTGCTTTCCCTTGACACCCTGTAGGACTGCACAACAATATGACTGCACAATAAACCTCTTTTCTTTCAGTAACATGGGGATATTAACAGTTCTACTGCTTTTTGAAAAGCAGTTGGAAATCTGTGAGCAGGAGCTGCCTAGTGCAAATTAATATTATTATTTATTTCTATCAAGTTGCTGCCTGGAACTTCTGATAAGTCTTGTCATGCTGCATTATGGAGAAATATAAATAGTGCATGTCCCAAAGCTCTCATTAAACAAAATCCCTATGCAAAGGGGGTGAGAGTACCACAGAGAAGCTGGGATATTGGAGCTTTCTAAGCTAGCTAACCTTGGTGAAAACTGTTGATGCACCCTGAGTTAGTACCACTAGACACCTCTCTCTCACTTCATGAGATCAGCTTAGGGCCAGCAATGCGTGCCAGAAATCAGCTCATGAATTCAAAAGAGCTGACTGGTCGATGACTGAACAAGTAGAAAACAGAGATTTGTCTGGAAGTGGAATTCATGGGAGTGAATTTAGAAGAATTTTTAGCCAACCTGCAGACTCTTTTCACTGGTCAGTTTGGTCTATAATTAGCAGCACACCTCTGGATAATGGCAGATCCTCCCCTCTCCCCCTCCTTGCACAAAAAAAAATTTTTTTTTTTTTTTTTTTTTTTTTTTTTTTTAAAGAAGTGAAGGAGGGAAAAAAAAGATTAGCTCAGCTCACCTCTAAAATACAAGGGGGGGAAAAAAAAGGTATTTTTATATCATCCTTCCTTTACTAGCAGACTCTATTCTGTCTTGACAAATGATTGCCTTTGTTATTCACAGTTTCATCATCTCTACCAGATTCCTATAATGCAGTAGCCATGAAGTATCAGTCTTTTAATCTCTCAAATATTCCAGTTCATTTCAATACTTCTCTTCAGCAACAAAAGCATATTTTTCTTTTGACTTCCCATGTAATTTTAAATCCACTTCAAGATATGAGTCTACACATTGAAAGTGTGTATTAGACTAAAGATACCTAAACTAAATACAATAGAGTATCTAAAATTCTAGTAGAAGTTTGTTTAGTGATAATGCTTCTTAAGAACAGGACTCAATATTGGCAGCATCAGATGCCTGACTGAAGTTTGCTTTATATTATTGAATGAATACACTTTTAAGTTGTCTCCAGACCCACTTGAGTTCTTTCAGCTGATTTCCAGTAGTGATTCAGCTTTACTCTGGAAGCTCTACAAAAATTCCAGGCAAGCATTAGGCTCTGCCACTCTTCATCTTCTAACCTACCCTCTTGTGAAATGGGTTTATAAACAAACTGGCCATGCTGTGGCTTTGCTAAAAATAATTCAGTCATCAATATAATGCTGAAATTCTCCTGTCCTTCTTAGAAATATCGTTTTGGGATTTTCCTGGCTTGAGAATATATCTTTTATTAGTACCAACCATTCTTTGAAGCCCATTTTAGGCAAGTGTCTTCATATCAGACAAAATAGACACCTAAAATATAAATACTATATCTGATCACATAGCAAGCAGGATGAACAAGAGGAATGCAAACAAGCAAATGTAGCTTTTAGGAGAGAGGAACACTCCATGTAAAAATTATAAAGTTGTCCGGAAAGCCTTGATGAGCTCCACATATCAGGAAATGTCTGGTAGATTTTGGCTATGAACATAATTACAGGCTAATTAACAAGGCTGTAGTTTTGCTATAATGGGGCTGGCTATGGTTTTGATGTGGACCTGTGCCTGCCTAGTCTCCTTATAGTGAGCTCTTTCAAAAACAGCTAGAATGTCCCAGGAATTTTTGTTAGAACAAAGATGACCACAACACCTTATTTTTAAAAAACACAAACTGAGTAGGTTAAATGCACTAGAAATATTTCTTTTCCCCATACTTGGTTTCTAGACTTTAATTAGTTGATGCCTTTCTGAGCAGAGCTACTCTGCCCAGCCTGCTTTGACATCTCTCTGCTCCTTTACTGCAGTTCCAAGATGTTTCCAGGAGCTGCACGTGGCTGCATCCTGCAGTCTCCCAAGCCACCCTTCTTTGAGCAGCTACAGTAGATCCCTAAAGAAAGGAGCAATTTCCCTGTTCTTTTGGAGGCTTCACCTTACCAAGGCTTCTTAAAGGCACACAAAACCAAGGGCAGGGAAAACAGATGCCATCTGTCACAACTGATTTCAGCACATCGCAGTCTTTTTAATTTTTCTTTTTTAAAGAGTACTTTTAATGAGTTGAGTTCAGTGATCCCATTTCCTGCTCAGCCCACCACACAACAGATTTTGTGCAACTGAGGAGAGAGGTGGGAGGGAAAACTGAACCATGAGGACAGAAAAAAACGACCAGGCAAAGAACATAGGAACTACTCAGAGTGGCTTTGTGGCTCAAGCCAGTATCTCTGACTGTCTGGGAGAACGTGCAACTCAGAACAATAAACCTACTTACTGGAGAACACTGGGAAAACTTCATAAGGCATTTATGTGACCCTCTTCAGACTTACAATACTAAGTGGCCTGAGAGACAACTTGCAGTAACTCCTGTGTTTAATCACAGAAGGGCAGTCTTTCACTCCTGTGAAATGTCCCAAATCCACCACAAGTCGGCACGTTTATAGCACCAGATCCAAGGAAACATGAAAATCTGCAGAATTAAGAATTAATTCAATGTCCTTTGGTGTTGTTCTGACACTCCTAGGTGGTTCTCACCTGATAAATACAGTAGGTCCCCCCCCAGAATTACCAACAGGAAATGTGAATTATAAATGCCAGTTCCTCATGCTTCAGGGCACCAGAATTTTTTACATTTTAACTCAGATGTCACTTAGCTGTTCTAGCAGCAGCAGCAAATTTGTTGCAGTTGTCATGAAGGTAACAAGCACACACTCTGGAAAGCCCCAGGCAAGCAGCCTCAGAAGCTAAGGGGCATATCACATTTACAGGATAATACATAAACCACAGTTTTTGGATCTACTTAAGAGGCAAAACTCCAAGGCACCCCAATTTCAAATCAGGGGCTTTACAGATACCACTAGTTTTGACTTCTTACAGTGAGATCAAGATAGGAGCTTTGGTAAGGTTACTGGTCTAGCTGGTCACTTGGTGGGGTCAATGTCATGATTTGGTCTTTTCCAAGTGATTGGATCACTAACCTCAGCCTGCTTTCGTCTGAGATCATGCTCTGTGCAGGGAGTAGATCAGAGCCTCTGGCTTACCAAGATAACAATCATTTATTGGAGCAGCAACTTTACTGAACTTATTTCAGATCAAAAAATCTGTCAGGCCTGTGTGGGCTGTGCTGATAAAACGGGGCAGTGCTCTCTAGCTGCTCTATCTCACTTGCCTGCTGCCACGTCAAAGCCCTCATGACATCATTGACACAGCCCCTCTGTCATGCTGAGCCACCGCATTGTCACAAGCTTTGGAAGGTCCTGCCTCAACTCCTTTTGATCTCAACAAGCTCAGAGTGATGTTCTTACCATAAAGCATTAAGGAAAATGAAGTGTGAGCTGAATACCAAGCAAAGGGGACATCTCTACTTTGATAAATGCCTCTGTGTTCAGAAGGGTACAGATGGGGTAAACAGCACTAACCACTAACACAGTGGGGGCAATGCTCTTTGAAGAGCACATCTGAGGAAAACAAAGCAAGACAGAGGCAGACTTTAGTGGTACTTCAACCCTTGCAGCCATACTGACAGTAATAATTAAAAAAATCAGCAATAGATCATTTTCAGCCATAGATTTTGAACATGGAGATTGATTATATGACTAATAACACCAGAACTGAACTAACAACATGTGAACGAACCAAAATTCAGTGTTGCTTTTTTGGACAAGGTCAGGCAGTGGTAGATGAAAGGCAGAAAGGAAAAGTTGATATTTTTATCTACCAGTGTAAGAACCGATGATATTAGAAGAAAAAGTGTGTTTTACTCTTTCTTGAGAAGAAGCAAGTAACTCCCTTTCAGGCAGCATTAAGAATCAGTGGTTAAAGTGATTTCACCAAATGGGGAATGCGTCCCATTGACAGACAGCATAATGTGCATTATTATGGCTTTTTCATTTCTCCTGAATAGCAGCAGGTAGCTATTGTTCTTCTCATTCCATAATCTTTGGAGGTTTTCAAAATTTCCATAGCAGATAATACCATCCCAAAGGGGACTTCATAATTATTGGCTTCTTAGACATTATTCCAGGTTTCTCTTTCTTTGGCCATGTTTTGAGGTGAAATAACTACCATCATATCCACTTGCCTCTTGATACAGAGTTTTATTTTCAGATGTTGTGAAGCTGTTCTGGTGGATTTCCTTCTTGTCGCTAGTTTTTTCCCCTCCTAGTTAATACGGTGAAGAGATGCCTGTCTCACCTTATAAAAAACTCCTACTCTTTTAAATTTCTTCTGTGATTTTAGTTAAATACAAGTTTGGAGATTTTTCTCCCCGTCAATTTGCATGTGGAGATCTAGAAAAATAATATCCAAACAACCAAAAAACCCCCAAAAGCAACTCTACCAGGAGACCAGAGAAACCCTAAGCCTCTGCCTTGTCTATGTTTGATAAAGCCCTTCACTGTCTCAAAGGAATAAGCCTTAGTACTGCAGCTTTTCAGTCTTCATTCCTTTTTCAAGCTCTTTAAAGTTAGTAACAGCAGAAGAGATTGTGATTTATAGGGAGAAAACAGATTTGACAACAGACTTCAGAATAAACAGTTGGATTTTTCTAATAGAAAAAAAAAAAATCAAAATTTTGGGGTACAATTTCCAGTTTAAAATTCCCAAAGATCATGAATATCCCCATTACTGACTTTCTTCACTGCTAGGCTACAAACAAAAATGCATCCTGACATTTATCTATATTCCATTCACAAGCCAGAGGAACTTCCTGCTTCAGTGACTAGAAAAAGAAAACAAAACACTCCACCCCCCAAAAACCCCCCACATTTACAAATACCTGGATAACTTTCGAGACATTTTTAAATGTAAGTGAAAGAACAGCACACAATGACTCAAAGCTTACCAAAATCTAAAATGAATTAGTACACTATTAAATTATCATTCTCTTAGTCCTTCAATTTATCTCTAGTTCACAAAAGGGGGGGCTTTGTTTTTCTCTCCCACGGTTAGGTTAGGCTTCTCACTGCTCTAACTTGAACCAGAAAACAAACAAAAAAAATCTAAAAAAACAGATAGATGGCCAAAAAGAAAGACACAGAATTACAGGAGCATCAAAACCAAAGTCAAAATTTTGATAAGATCACTTGATCATCACTTCTAGCTAATGCAGTTGATGACAAAATTAAAGTGCACAAATTTACTGACTCGGCACTCCTTACTTACCAGACTGATTTCAAGTCAAAAACATTCATAAGGACAAATTCATCTTTACTTTCCAGGGCCTGCATCAGTGTAAATGCTTCAAGGAGGTCAATGGATCGATAGCTCCCATTTGCACGTCCGAAACAGGTTAGCACCCTTAGCTGAATAGGGTGATGTCAAAGAAAAATACCTGTATGAAATAATTTGCTCAAGAGTCAGCACATCAAGCTTGTTTGGCTAATTCCAAAGCAAAGGCTCTGGGACAAACCTATGTACCTAAAGCATATCTAACTTGCTGAATTTATGCAAGGTATAGGCTTGCGTAAGGTTATTAAATTAACATTATTAGCTTTCTGAGTTGATGCTAACTCTCACTCACTTGCAGAAACATCTTTATTTGTGTTAATTTTCTCGCCCTGAGTGAGAAAGAAAACCTTGCTGAGCTGTAAAATAACTTCATGTTTCTAGTCCAAGGTGGATGAGGTAGTAGTTACATCCAAGTTGTCTGGGAACACTTTACTAAATAGAATATGAGAAATTAAGGAAAACTGTCAGTGCCGTTAAAAATAATAATAATTGTTAAGAGAAAGAAGCATATTCAGCCCATTAGCTCTGTAATCTGAAGATGTAGTGTAGGAGAAAATCCAGCGAAAGCTCCACCCAGCAATCATGTCCTTACTGCAGACACTTAGAACATCTATGTGCCCAGCCTCTTCTCCCAGCATGTGCTGGAACAGAGATGCAAGCATACCCCCCAAGAACTATGAAGGCTGTGCACACAGAGAGATGAAGTAGAAAATAAACCAGAACAAAACTTGAGTGTTTCTGTTCCTTGAGAGTCCTAACTACCATATCTAAACTTCCCTCAGATCCTCAGATACTGGCATATTGGAAAAGTGACACTACAGACACAAGCCAGATGTGTAGAAGTCCTTCATCAGGCACTCCAGTATACGCAGATGTCAGTGCCAATTGGGCAGTAAATTACATCAGTCTCAGCAGAGTCTTGGATCTCACCATGTGGCCACATCCTGAGGTCTAAAGTATAAAGTACTCTGGCATCAAAGCCTCATGCCTTCCCTCCATGCATTCAGTAATCCCTTCTTGACTACTCAGGTGTCCCTCACAGGAACCACTGCTGTCTCAGGTAGGCTTGTGCCAAATTCTGGTGTTTGTCATCAAGATCTCCTGGGTTCCCTGACAATGGAGAATCCTGCACACCATTCCCTCTCTACTCTGCTACGGGAATATGTGTTTCCCTCTTGGGCAGCTGCTGCCACTGCTACCAGCCACTTCATGCCTCAGCAGTTGCTGTAAAACCAGTATTTTCTCTACCAGCTGCTACCCCTGGCAGTGAGACTAAGCCCAGAAGGTCTTTCTCTGCTGATGATAGAGGGACAGATCCAGACGCCAAAATTCTCAAATTAGTTCATTGCAGCTGCATTTCCAAACTTTTGTGTTGCTGACTTTAATTGATCAGTGCTACCAAGAGATGTCAGAGATAAAAACAATTCCCTATTAATCTATACCGGTACACACAGTTTCTGACCTTCTTTACTGACAACTATCTGACCTTGACTGCCTCCAGGCAACCTAACTTATGATTTTGCAGCTAGGTAAACAAGAGAAGATTTATTTTTGAGTGCTTTCATGAATAGAAGTGGTTATTTCGGTTACTATAATTCATAACTTTGTCTTTTTCATTAGGAATGGAAAACATTAAATATATCTAAAGGCATCTGCAAACTCCTACTTGGATTGCTTGTTCAGCTGAGCAGTTATTTGCTTGATAATTGTGGTGGGTTAACCTGGGCTGGATGCCAGTTGCCCACCAAGCTACTCTATCACTCTCCTCCTTCAGTTGGACAGGGGAGAGAAAATATAACCAAAGGCTTGTGGTTTCAGTCATCATTGACGTCTTTCCCTCTATTTGGGAAGGATTTGTCACATTTACAAAGGTGGTGGCAAGATGATAAAGTCTAATAGGCTTTTTCTATCTCTTAGACTTCTTTGATCCTTAAGTACACACAAGATAGAAACTTGATTCAGATCCCCAAAATATTTAGTGTGTCGCAATTCTTTTTCTTCCAAATGGACACAGAGGGTTGCTCAGAGAGCTATAAGGATTGAAATTGATTTTGTATTTTCCTTAGTCTCTTGGGGATGCAACGGTAAACGAAGAGACACGGTGAATTCCAACGTTTGGAGTAGGGTAAATAATTAAAAACTGTTTAGTGTATAAGGGGAGTTCTCAAGGTTGCTGCTGATAACAGGAGAAGCTTGTAATTAGTAGTGTTACTTTGTTTTGTGACACAGCTGAATATGACTTACTTGTGGCTTTTCAAATATTTACTATTCTTTCAGACATGTTAGAAAGGTTTTGGTTTGGTTTTGTCTTTGCTTTTTATACAGGAAGTTACAGAAGATGCATGAAAGAGGCTTGGAAGGAAACGAGAAGCTATAGCAATTAAGGAGGAAGCATATAAAGAGCAAAATAAAAATATAAAAACCTAAGAAACTCACAATGGAGTAAGAGACAAGGGAGGAGGGGAAGAAACCTGAGATTAAATAAGCTATTTCAAAGCTTGGAAAAGCTACACTGTAAATGTAAGGAGATCCCATATGAAAGGGTAGATGGCAAAGAGCTGTTTCTCTACTTTCTCTCATTGCCTGGGTTCCATTTCTACAGCCTCCAGGTTAGGGTGAGTAACCTCATTTTTGTAGCAGAACAAGTGACACATAGGACATTAAAAAAATCTCATGACGGCAGCTAGGAAGCATTACGTGACCCAGGAAGGGTAAGTGACCCAACTACTTCACCCGTGAAGAGACTGGGATTGTGTGGCTAGGAAGTGTGATAGAGATCCAGGATCCAGCTGGTGATGTTTTCCTGTGGGAAGTTTGTCTGTGCCATACTTTCAAGATCTTTAAAAAGGTTTCCTCTTCTATCTTGTCAATAGACAGTGACAAGGTGCAGTCTACAATATGCAGTTTTTGTCTTAGAAATTCTATATGCATTTAGTGAAGCAAATAAGTGATGGCAGGACACATGATCGTACATTATGTGTGTTTGAATTGCTCAGCTAAAATATTTAATTTAATTTTTAAAAAATTTAATCTCTCTGGAAACCATAAACTACAATTTTATCAGAATTTCTTACATTCTGTATTTATATTCCAAGTTTAGTAATTACAAGGCATAGTTTAATTCCATAAAATTAGGTTCAAGCCTCTAATAATTTTTTTTTTTTTCCTCAGCTTTTATGTTTGTGGTGGATTTCACTGGAACTTTTTAAAGAGGCTGCATAGTCAGTGACATGCAGCAATACAGACCTAACAAGTCGTGGTGGGTGGAAATAGGCTTTCTGCTTTAGGGGACTTTGAAGTGATCGCCCATGTTGCAGTGAATTCAGTTCACAGCAGGTTAACCACAGAGAAAGAGCACAGACCTTATGAGGTCGAAGGAGCACATCTTCACCTCAGTCTTGGATGCCAGGTTCAAAGAGCTGACATCCACCTTTCTCACCCTCTCTCACAAAAAGCAGTTGACCTAGAACACTATGGAAAACTGGACTGTTGCAAACTACATATCAGAAAAGCACAAGTGGGAACGAGCAGGGACTCCTGAGACACTGGAGCATGAAAGCATCTTGACTTAATTGGGGAGGAAGTTCTTCTCTGGTTGTATTGCCACTGACACCATATTTTTCTTCAGATTAATTCTGCTTCCATGTCTGAAATGTCACTCTGGGAACTGCTGCCAGATGTTGTTTGGATGAAGGTGACAGAAAGTGTTATAATACTAGATGAGTCTGGCATATGTGCATCACCTATAATAAAGTTCTACCTGCAAGAGCAATGATAATTTACACAAACTGATGAGTTTTTGCTGAAGAAGAGAAGCTACAGCCAGCACTGGATAAGTAGCATGAAATTCTGTATCCCACTGAGAGCTCACTGTGAGCATGTGCCTAATAGCAAATTTATGAGTAATAGTATAAATGTATGCTAAAAATATTAAGAAGCTTTTGCCCTGAGAAAATTTAATTCAGTGTTTTCAGTACTCAGAAAGGTATTTGGTAGCTCTGGTCATAAAACAAAGAAGATTGTATGGATGCTTCATAGTCCTTTCAGCAGCACACATTTCAAGAGAGAAATATTTTATTTTGCCTGTTGGTTTTTTTTTTCCCCCCTCTACAATTGATCGTAACAATAATTTGCTTTTCATTACTCCCTCTTTTGATTTTTTTTTTTTGCTTTCCTTTGTGCTTTTCACTCTGTTTTACTTTTATATTTGTCAGTGAAAAGGGGAATAGAAAATAATGCGTTGTCAGATGTTTCCAAAACAAAAACATATTTGTTGGCAATAATTAAAGAAGGAAATCATCATGATACCCTTTGTTTTCAACTCTACCTGTATAATAATATCTAAAAATATATATGGAATGTATATCTGGACATACAGACACTTGTACACACACACAGGCACGGTTGCAGTCAGCACACATAGCACAATCATACACTATATCCGAGGTGTAAAGAGTCTCAGAAGGCATTTAAATTACAAATACTCCTATTTTAAGTCCCCAGAGTAATTTCACTTTAAGTGAGATTAAGATCCAGCATAAGTATTATGAATGGGACTATTATTCAAGTTAGATGACATTTCCCATTATAAAGCCTTGATTTTGGTGGCTTATAATTTTGCTGAACTTTAATCTTTCAGGCTGACGTGTTCCTCACTGGCAGGATGGGGCTGGAGGCTATATGGTTCAGAAGGATGGTCCAACTGTCAGAAATACAGTCTGTTTCCTAAAATAAAACTTCATTTTCTCTCTTCACAGCATATTCTTGCTCTTTGTTACTAATTTCACCAGATATTCTAGTGGCCCTGGGCTCAATCTGTCCTTGATGCCTGCCAACAGTGAGATGAGAGTCTGGGCAGGATGTGAAAGAGCAACAGTGGCCAGGAGACTGGAGGAAAGGTAGCCCCTGCTCTTGTTGTGAACTCTATGGTCAAATTCCCCTTTTGCTCCCTCTTCCTATTTTAAATTTGAGCCCCACATTTCCAGTCTCAATGGGAGGCTAAAGGAGGAACAATCCTGAACTTCTCTGCCACTCCTCTGTTAAAGAGAATACAGGTATATGTCTATTTCAGCCAATAGTGAGAAGGTTACAAGTAAAAAATATAATGTGACACAACTAACTTACACTAAAGCAATTTCTATTTCCCATTTTCTGGGAGATGAGGATCTAATTTGTAGAAATATTGAGTATTCACAGCATCAGCTGCCATCAAGAGAGTCAGTACAGTTAATGACAATACTAAACAATCTAAACAATGCCTGAAAAGACAAAGTGGCTTTCTCGGTGGGAAACTAAAACTGAGATACTTTTGACCACTACAGTGTTATGAAACTAAATGCACAGTCTTTTCAGATACTACTGTGTTGAAGAACATAGAAAAATTAATGAAGGTGCTGGTAACATTGTCCACAGTCTACAGTAAATAGACATGAGTATAAACAGAAGAAAAAAGAATAAAAATATTGTCAAATTGGTCAACAAATGCACCACCCATTCTTTACACTGAACGGGACAGGGATTTGCTAGACAAGACCACTATGGGATCATATAGAGAATTCTGACTAACAACTATGTATGGACAATTAAGTGCTGTCTGTCTTAACTTCTCTATACTATATTCTATATAGAGAAGAGGGTGAGCTTTTCAGCTATTGCAGGCTAACCAATAAGTGGAACAGATAAATGTGATAACTGCTTTCCCAAGTAGAGTCTCAGGGGATGTTAAGAGGAAATATATGTCAATAATTGTAAAGGGGGGCTGCTGCTCACTTTTAATTGCAAAACAAATACTAGTAGGTTTGGGGTTTTTTTCATTTTTTTAAAATACTGTTGAAATTAATACTTTAGAAAAAAAAATACAACTCAAGTAATTGAGCACTGCAACAACTACAACTAATGTAAATAAGAAAAGGCTGCATCTTTGAGTACTGTCATATTTATCTTTGAAAGCTGAGGAACTACAGTTTAGGTAACTATTGTTATTTCACCATCCATCAGCCGCTCTTTGCAGCTACATGTCAGTTTAAGAGTTAATTGACTTATGATCCTCTTATTTCCTCTGCTTCTGCCTGTATTTTGTATATTAAATTTCCTATTGAAAGAGTAAAATGTATATTTTTCTTATTTTTTTTTCCTGTGGTGATTTGTAAGCAAATTCTTGCTGTTAATTTTAGCCTTCTCAGACTTCTAGAGCTAAGATGAAAAAAAACAAAACAAAAAATAAAAATCTGATTTTAACTATTAAATTCATTACTAACTTTACAAATGTGAAAATATTTATAGTTATATATATAAAAGTATACCATAGCCCACAAAACACAATGCTCCCTAGTGTGATTAGTGATACTCTTGTCACTTATCTTTTTATGATTGCACTTTATAGGCCATCTTAAGGAGGAAAATCAAGTGCAAATATATTATTTTTTAAAAAATTTCTGTATTCCTTTGAAAAATCTTACTTTTTTCTCACTGTATTCTCCAGTGTAGGTGGAATTAGAAGTAAATATTGCTGGAATTTATATCAGAGTCCAGAACACTGCATATCAAACTCAGTATTACTCTTCATTCCAGGTGAGTTTACTGAGCTAAATTATGTGCCTCTCCATTTTTAGCTGTAGTTTAAGAGCCAATTTTGGTCTAGGCCTTTTCATTGCCTTGCACTCCATCAAGCAAGTCTTTATTGTCTACTTTAAAATCATGGGAGGAAATCTGACTCTTTAAAAGAAGCATTTCCAAGACTGTGGTAACGATGACTGTTGGCAAAGGCTCATCAATGACAGAAGTATTAAACATTCTTCATTACTTTGTGGTTGCTGTGGTCTTTTAATTGATTGAGAAATTCCTGGAAATCATCTCCAAATTTAACCAGCATATTGTAGAACCTGAGATTAAGCAGCCTAAGCCTGTTTTCCAGTGGTTTCTTCTGATGTCGTTCCCAAGTGGTGGGCATGTGTATGCCTTGACTAGACTGTGCATCTAATATATTTGTTGCAGCTGTGTCCTAAAGTTAGAACATCAGTCTTCTCTGCTTTTTGAATATACAGTTAGAAAGCCATAATAAGATTAAAAAAATAAAAATAAAAGAGAAACTGCAAGGAAAAACAACTTCCCAAGAAAAATCTCAAACCAAATTACAATACAGTAAGGCACGGATTTTTCAGTTTAGTGCAAAACAGAGGGGAAAAAGGAAAATTTGAATATGAAAATGCACAAGAAAACAACAACAGTAATAATAACAGCAGCATTGACAGAAGAAAACAAATAAGGAAAGTAATTGCAAAAGAAGTGGGATTCATTCTGATCTTTCTGAAAAATTACAATTTTTCTTCAGCTCAAAGTATTCTGGAATTATTTTACCACAGTTCCATACTATTTGAACAACATAGGTCAATTTTTAAGGAAGAAATGCAGTTTTGAATCAAAAAGTCAAAGTTTCATTTTACAAATGTCAAAATGAAATGGTTTGGCATTTCCGAAATGAAACATTTCATCTCAGAAAGGTCAAAATGATATGTTTTGACGTTTTTTTAAATTCATCCCTCTCCTTTGTTCTGACCAAAACTATTAACCAAATTCAACTTTGATTAGTTTCAGGCCCCTTTAAGTGTAATTTTCTATCTGAATTGCTAGTCATAAAGTAAAATTTGCCCAGTGTTCATTACAACAACAACAAAACATTACAGTCTTTAAAACAACTCTGTAACTGCTTCTGCTCTGACACTCTCCATCCCCTCCTGCCTAGACTCAGCCTCCAGCATCCAAGTATCTACCCGCATATTTTCACAGCTGTGAGAGTTGGCTTTTCCCTACTGCATGCCTGAAATTAAAAACAGCAATACAGTAAAAGGCACAATGTCTCAATTAAAGCAGAAGCTGGACAGAGAATTAATTGTCCTAATGGAGAGTTCTCAACATTTTTATAGTGCGCATATATCGCCCAGGTGTTACAATTACAGTCACTATAAAGATGGTTAGAGGTGAGTAAATGCACCACGTGAATCTAATGCAGAGTAATCTGTCCATTGCCCTCAGCAAGAACATGTCAGCACATCTTTTGTGTGTCTCATGGGCAGCCCAAACTAAATCCAATATTGTTAGTTTAGTATCTTATGAATAAATAAATCATATTAAGTGCTGCAACCAGGATTGAGGTCAAAACAATGAATAAGAATAAATAAGAGAAGTTATAAAGGAGGGTGTAGAGAGGTGGGAGGTGGTCTCTTCTCCCAGGTAACAAGCAATAGAACAAGAAGAATTGGCCTCAAGTTGCACCAGGGGAGGTTCAGATTGGATCTGAGGAAAAACTTCTCCACCCAAAGGGCAGTCAAACATTGGAACAGGCTGCCCAGGGAGGTGGTGGAGTCACCTTCCCTGGTGGGATTTAAAAGATGGGCAGACAAGGTGCTCAGGGACATGGTTTAGAGGTGGAATTGGCAGTGTTGGGTTTAGGGTTGGATTCAGTGACCTTAAAGGTCTTTTCCAACCACTATGATTCTACGATTCCAAGTATGAAAAAGACATATATTATCTGATATATAATATATATAATATATTACCCATTACATTTAAATTTGCTCTAAAGAAATAATTTTAAATTTTAAACTAATGACTTTAATTCATTAATACAATTTAAAAATCCCCCTGTTTACCTGCATGGGTGTATTTACCAGATACTCACACATACATCTGCACAAAACACAATGGAATTGCACACAACATGGAATAAGAACTAATGTGTGAGGATCAGCGCTGCCTCTGTTATATGCCGAGTGCTTTAGCACAGATCTGTGTAGGACAAATTCCACTGGAGAGAGTCTTTTCTCATCACCTGATCCCTGGGTCTCATGGATATTGTACTTCATTGACCCGTAGTGTCTTGCCTTGTTCCACTGAGAAATAGTGTCTGGTGGTTTCTTCCCTTTCCCACCCCACAAGAAGTCAACTTTTTGAGTTAATAACTGGTTTCCAAGGCCTCAAAGGACATGTGTGTATGAAAAGTTGGTCCTGGAGGAACAGGAAGAAAAAGGAGGAATCAGAGCTGCAAAGAACAGCGTTCTGAAGTTATGCCCAATAGGTCTGCGTACTCGGAGTAAAACTTTGGTCCCACTGATGTCAAGGAGAATTTTGTCACTGATTTGACTCCCATGTTATTAAATTAATTGTTAAGGGGGAAAATAAAAGTAAAAAGAAAAAAGTAAAATTGAACAAAAAGTATTTTTAATAACAAGATAAACAGGTGTGAAGAAAAAGGCAGGAAAAAAGGAAAAGCCAATCAGCTAATATCACACAAGGTGAGGAAGGGCAGATGACAGGGTTAACATCACAAACTGTTTAGCAATTCAGAAGAAGACATGTATATTCCTATTAAATAATTCAGTCTGATCATCACCACCTCTTCAGGCTAGCGAATTCTTTTTCTACAGGAAAAAATGCCAGTTAGAGACTGAAATGCCTGGCCTCTACTACTGAAAAGAGCCCAGCCCCATTCATTTGGCCCCCATATTCCCGGTATTTATAGACATTGATCAGATCCCCTCTCAGGCTGCTCTTCTCCAGGCTGAAGAGTCACAGCTCTCTCAGCCTCTCCTCACACAGGAGATGTTCCAGGCCCCTCATAATCTCTGTGGCCTCCGCTGGACTCTCTCCAGAAGATCCCTGTCCCTCTTGAACTGGGGAGCCCAGAACTGGACACAGGACTCCAGATGTGGCCTCACCAGGGCAGAGTAGAGGGGGAGGAGAACCTCCCTCCTCCCTCGACCTGCTAGCCAGCCTTTTTTTAATGCACCCCAGGGCACTGTTGGCCTTCTAGGGGCACGTTGCTGGCTCAACCTGCTGCCCACCAGCACACCCAGGTCCTTCTGTACAGAGCTCCGCTCCAGCAGGTCACCCCCAACCTGTCCTGGTGTCTGGGGTTATTCCTCCCCAGGTGAAGGACTCTGCACTTGCTCTTGTTGAACCTCAGGAAGGAATGCTTTCCAGCATGTGCTGCCTCTACACATCTTGCACATTGATTAGGAGCAACTGAGCAACCTTTCTCCCTATGATGGACTCAATGATCTTAATGGTCTTTTCCAACCAAAGCAATTCTATGATTCTATCACACTGTATTTCTACAGATTAGGCAGCTCATGTGTGAGTGAGGGCTGTACTTGGCATTAGAATTTTGCAATGCTGGCTTTCCTGCTATAGACAAGTCTTTTCAAAGCAATTTTATTCTGTTTATTTTTGTATCAGATAGTACAATTAATTAGCTTTATTAACGAGCAAGCAATCTGATCCTCAAGAAAACACAGCGAAGTAGTGGGATTCCAAAAATATGCCTGCCACCTGGTATTGCCTGTTTTATGTGCTTCCTTACAAAACATAGCTGCAGCTGTAAATTTAATTTGTTTCTATAGGCAAAATTGATGCAACACTTTTCTCTGTTTATCTAAAGTATTTGCAGTTCTTGACTTATTAATTAACACATTGATTGGAATATCTGTAAACTGGGCTAAGACTCAATTTATTTGAACTTTTTTGATTTGAGATAGCTTTCTGTATTTCCTACCTATCCAAATATCTACTGGGCTTTCACAGGAAGTTGTTCTTTCTAGAAAAGAACCTCATGTGTGTTTCCATATTGGCTGAATCCATGGGCTGAGAGTAGGTTTAGAATGGATGAAGTTTCAGCATTAAATGACTGATTATGACCAAGAACATCACAAATGTGGTTGTTTGCCCAGAGAGACAGTATAGCAATGGAGCAGTTAACAACAAGGCAACTTCTGGACTAGTAAGCTGACGTTGAACGTGTCACTGGGTCATTGATGAAAGATGTATAGCATGCTCTATATGATTGCTCCTTTTAAACCATTTACTATCACAACCACAAAGAAACAGTCCTAACAAGCAGTTCAGTTAGCTCTTCGGTTATGTTTACAACATGCATTCTAAATGTTTCAGCTCATTGATAATTCAATTAACTGGATCATAAATTCTCCACAAACAAATATCTCAGGACGCTCACATTTCCTGGTTCAGACATGACAGAGAGCAATAGGTACATCCCATCCACATCAGAGTGGGGATACCTGCTATCCACTGTTGTAGAACACGTTTCAAAATACAAGCATAGCTATAACTTTCATTTTTTTTTCCCTAGGAACAATCAGGAACTAAAGAGTAAATTGAATTAAGGCTTTCATATTCATTTGGGCAAGTGTGGTCCTTTCCCAGGGCACTGCACTCCTGCCCATTCATACTATTTTTAAGCACTGTTTTGTCATTATTATCCCAACGATGAGGAAAACATGAAGCCTAGACAGTTCCACAATTGCAGGACTTAATATCCACACTGGGAAGCTACTGCTTGAAAGCAGAAGCCCAAGTCCTTCCTCAGCAGCAAACTTGCAGTTTTTTATCAGAAAGGTAAGGAAAGTAGTACCAAACCATGAGCTCATGCTGATTTAGTCCTTCACCTCACTGATGATGCTGCCCTTGAGCTGACTTTAACGTGGCCTTTGTTTAGCAGTCTAAGTGCTGAATGCAGTCAAGAGACTGTACTATGGACTTGAAATAGGCTGCTATAAATTAGGACAGCACTCAAATAATATTGTAAAAATATTTTTTGTTCACTCTTACAAAGCCATCATTTACCTTTTTTAAAATATGAAAAATGTTATAAAAAGTATCTCTTTTACTCAAAACTATTATTCACAAACATATCTTAAGCAGATAACAAAACCTCTGATTCTAGTATACAAAATTAAACATGCTCTGAAAAAAACTAGACGACTGCAAAAAACCCCACCTCCTAATTTTGAGCTTCATATGAGTCTATATTTGACTGAAACAAGAACTCTTAGTTAGATAATAAAATTGAAATATATTGCTATATACCTCCTAGCACTACACCATTCTTCTACCTCTTTTCTCCAACTGTCTTATCATTCTCTTTTTGAAAGTTACTTATATATCGGGGATGTATTCTACTCAGTCACCTTGGCAACAAGAGTTATTCCCTTATGGAACATACTCTATTTTCATATTTTTTTATTATTATAATAATGCGTAGCTATTATTATCTGAAAGCAGCAAGAGAAGTGGTGTCTTTGTCCCTGAAGTTTTCAGGTTATTATCAGGACTGGATGATAACTCTTAAAAGACTGTTATATTTTTTTTCCCCCCCTCTCCTTACTCTTATTTTATTGCTTTATTTAGAAAGTTCCCAAAACAATTTAAATATAAACTTCGATTCCAATTCAAAACAGGAAATAAATGCCTAGCGCAAGATTTAAATGGCATTTAGGTGCTTAAATCCAAAACTGTAATCTCATGTCACACTCATCTCTCCTCAATTAGAACTCAGTAAGGTCTACCATTGCTTCCTCTTCTTAAGTTAGAAGTTGGGCCCCATAGGTAATATTTTTAATGCTGAAACTATTTAGGATCCAACCATTCTCTGTTTGTGTCTTTTACAAATTGGTCAGCATCCCTATCCCAGTGTAGCCACAGGAGCTGCTTCCTTTTTGGGGTCACAGAATGGTGGGGGTCGGAAGGGACCTCAGGAGATCATCCAGGCCAACCCCCCTGCCAAAGCAGGTTCACGTAGAGCAGGTTGCACAGGAAAGTGTCCAGGTGGGTTTGAACATCTCCAGAGATGGAGACTCCACACCCTCTCTGGACAGCCTGTCCCAGGGCTCTGGCACCCTCACAGGAAAGAAGTTTCTCCTCATGTTTAAGCAGAACCTCCTGTGTTCCAGCTTGTGCCCATTGCCCCTTGTCCTGTCACTGGCCACCACCATCCTCTTGACACCCACCCTTTAGATATTTATAAACACTGATAAGGTCCCCTCTCAAGTCTTCTCCAGGCTAGACAGCCCCAGCTCAGTCCTTCCTTATTAGAAAGATGCTCCAGGCCCCTTCATCATCTTTGCAGCCTCTGCTGGACTCACTCCAGAAGTTCCCTGTCTCTCTTGAACTGGGTCTCATTGCTTGGCTCACGCCTGCACGCTGCACTCGCATTTACCTGCAGACTCCTCCCTTCCTCAACTCTGCCCACCTTCCCTCCTGCTTGATCCTTCCCAGAGGAGAGATCTCTGCTCTCTTTAATTACTGCATGCATGAAAGTAGACCATGAATGAACCTGGAACAGATGTTTGCTTGGGAAATTGCTGTGGGTCCTCCATGAGTGACTGTCTTTTAGCTGTTTGATACCAACTCATCCTTCAGTTCTTACTTGCTGCTTTGCAGTTGGGACCTGTGAGCTGACCATGTGGACACTGGTATTTCAGTGCTAAGTGAAAGAGATCATTTTAAATGACTCCTGATGCCATGGTTTTCCAAAATCCTGTCTGGAAAGGATTTCCTGCTG